>NW_026705219.1:757500-1038189 GCF_029867415.1 Vicia villosa | reverse complement strand
TTAGCATTTTTGGTAAACCTTAAGGAGTCAGGATACCTTTGTTATGACAGTATGCTTTCGAACTAACCATGCTTCAATTAGGACTTTCAAGGGTTGTAACGTGGCTTGGTTCACGGTTTAAGAAACAAAGGATAATATCTCAAATTTGATTGTACCCACCCCTCTTCGTAGATGATCTTCAATCCTAAGCTCGGTTGATTTAACTTATGCATTCAGGTTCCAAGAGACTTTTGGATTTGCACCTTTGATAATGATGATGGTTCACAAGCAAAGAGAACTTCTGAGATGGCAGTCACTTCCTTTTAGTAAGTCACAGTATTGTGTTGTTCAGGAATTTATTGACTTCTTTTTTCATCTTTTTGATATCCCTAACTTTTGCCTGAACTGTCTATTTTGAGCTTACAGTCAGCGGGATGCCTTGATTTTTGCCTAAGTCATCTTTTTGATAATTTTTTTTTTAGCAGGCTTTTCTTTGTATGTATGTTTTTTCATTTTTTTTCTTTTTTCTTTTGAAAGATATTGACTGCCTTGTTCGATGATTGATGAACCGTCGTTGTCTTTTGATTGACATCTCCAACATTTCTTTGATGTGTGCAGATGAACGTTTGTGATTGAAACCTTTGTTGAAAGGTGTACTGAATGATTCTCTTAAAATAGAATGCGCAGCCAAATTAACTGAGAACTACCATGCCCCAGGTTATGATAAAGGGTTTTAATTAGCACAAGAAAGAAACTTCTACTTCTTAGGCTCAAAGGGGTTAACGAGGGATTAACATCCTTATATCTCCACTGTTTAGGAATTGTAAACAATGCCTATACATCGTCAGCATAGTCCATTCAAAAGCATACTGTATGAGGTTGCGGTATCATTTTCGTCATCCTCCCTCAAAAGGTTTACAGCTTAGCAGGAGTTGAATAAACACAAAACATATGCAAAGTAAATACGCAATTTAAAATGAGTGATGAAATAATGTATTCAAGACAAACATATGCAATGCACTGATGATAATTATTAAAACAGATAATGTCTATCATAAGTCGAATGTTTAAACAAACAGGATAGAAATTGCAAATGAAAGTAAAACTAATGATTAAAATTTTATCCTTCTAGCCATCCACATTATTAGCATCTTACATTAGGAATCTTAGGAGGATCAAACTCAACTTCTCCAGCATCGATCATATCTTGGATTTTGTTCCTCAATGTCCAGCAGCTATTCGTGTCATGACCAGGACTATCAGAGTGATATGCACATCTCACATTGGGATTATAGCTACGAGCAGAAGTACTTGGATTCTTAGGGGGATCCTTTAGAGTGATCAACTCTAACTTCAACAGGTGTTGTAGTGCTTGAGCCAGTGACATATTGATCTTTGTGAACTGACGCCTAGGCGTGTCTTGCGTGTTTTGACGACTTTTCTGAGGTGTCGGTGTGGAGATCAAAACTGCCCCAACAGATGGGCCATGGTTATCATTTGAATCTGACTTCCCACTGAGAGGCTTCTTTGTAACACCTGAGGATGTAGCAACTTGAATCTTACCACTTCGGATGCCATTTTCAACACGTTCTCTAGTCAGTATGAGGTCGGTGAAACCAGACGAGGAGCTTCCAAGTAAATGCTATAAAAAGGACCAGTCAGTGTATTCATGAACATATCGACCAATTCTCTGTCAGCTAAGGAGGGTTTGACTCTTCCAGCTAGATCTCTCCATTTCTGAGCATACTCTTTGAAACTTTCATTAGAGCCCATAGACATGCTTTGTAATTGCATGCGAGTTGGTGCGAGGTCGGAATTGTATCGATATTGTTGGTAGAAGTCACCCATCAAATCCTCCCAGGTACGGATGTTAGCACTTTCCAATTGATAATACCATTCGAGTTGAGTTCCAGATAAGCTCTGTTGGAAGAAGTGGATCCATAGCTTCTTATCAGTGGTATGAGCTTGAATCTTTCTTACATAGGACCTCAAGTGCAGCTTAGGACAAGAGACTCCATCGTATTTTGCAAAAGTTGGAATCTTGAACTTCGGAGGTATAACAACTCCAGAGATGAGTCCTAGATCTTCAAAATCCAATCCAGGTACCTTCTGAATTTCTATGGCTTTCATGCGTTCTTCCAGCAACTTGTATTTGTCATCAAGATGTTCATCCTCATGGTGGTAGTCCTCTTCTTCTTCAGAATCATGGTTACTTTTTGCCTCAGTTTTGATACTAGCATCATCATCTTGCTCGTCTTCGTCACTGTCTTCAGAGGTTTCAGCATCCCTGAGTTGCAAGATTGGTCTAAGCTTCTTCACCTTAGTCTTCTTACCCTTCTTCTTCTTCTTTTTAGTCAACATGGCTTTCAGCTCTTCTTGCCCCTTGGACAAATTCAGAATCAAGGCTTGGAACTCGGTGTTTTGAGCTTGGAGATCTTTAACTGATTGTTCGAGATTCATGATGCTGAAATAAACAGCGAGGAAGGATGAGAAATCCATCATAGGAAACCTGTTATGCGATGTTATGAATGCAAATGAAATGTTTTCAAGGATCTTTAGGAATTTAGTTAGCAACATTAAAAAATATATTGGTCGCATCTTGTCTGAAGAATTCCTTCTTTTAGAATCAAGCTCACCATATCGAGTGAGTCATCGCCTCTGATTCGGGATACTTATGATTTTGAAGATACATGGCCAGAGGAAAGTAAATCCTATTGCCCCCTTGCTAGGTACTGAGTCTTTGAATCGGAAAGTGTGTGGACCAGAGGAAAATAAATCCTCTTGCCCCTTGATTAAGAAGTCAGTCCTTGATAGGAGTCCCTGAAATTGTGCGCCCTAAAATCCCTAAGATCCTTGAAAGGGTTAGTTAAATCATGTTATGCTTATGATGTCATGATGTCATGATGTCATGCGAATGCAGTTCATTAGGCATAGTGTGGGGGTAGTGAGGACAAACGAGTCCTTTTAACAAAACCTGCAAGGAAACGAAGGTTAGTAGCAAACACAAACAAGTCTCGCAAGTCACACAATTTGCCTTATGGTTAGGCTTGCACGTGGTCCAAAGGTATATACCCTCCCCCTGAAGTTTAGTTGGTTCAAACCTGTCCTATATAAAGATCGGGTTCTAGGGAGCTCATATCATTGACCTTTCTCGAAGGCGCTTATCTCAGTTCGGCAATCGAATCGCCAACCGAAAAGGTCCTGAAAGTCCAGTCCATATGAGTGTAGCTTCGAGTATCAACAAACTTCAGTCGGAACCAAAGCCAGCCATCTCGCTACTTTCTAATAGGCCAAAGTCAAGTTCAACTAAGGTTCTAAGGGCAAATTAGTGCTTAATGACACCACGCGGCAACCAAGCATTTCCTCAGGTCGGATCCCAAGGAACACCAGGACAAACCAATGTGTCACACTAACGATGGCCATCAGATCAACCACATCAGTATACGCTGTGCAGTCTCCTTGATCTCATGCCATATACTTAAGGTACTCAGATCCGGGTTAGGATCTTTCACACAGCAAAGTACCCAAAACAGCCCTGCAAAATTAAAGCAAACAAAGCAAACAATAGAAAACATTTAAAATGAATCCTAAACTATTAAGGTAACCCCTCTTTTATCGAAATTTATCCCCAGCAGAGTCGCCAGTTCTGTAATACGGTGAACTGACTTTTATAATTGAAAATGTCGCGGTAAGCAAGAGTCGCCACCGACTTTTATTTTATCCAAATATCGGAAAGGCTAAAAGAACAGAAAAGACCTTTTAAAAAGATTTTGAGTTCGGGGGGTAATTTATGCAAAGGGAAGGTATAAGGCACCCTTTGCATCCATGGTTTTCCATGGGCTCTTAATTGCTTTGCTCTTTTTGTTTCAGAAATGTAGAAGAAGAAGAAACTCAGGGACTTTAGCTCGTAAATGAGCGTAGCCATGAGAGTGTTTGTTTAAGAAGAAGTTGATAAAAGACATTTTAGCCAGAGCAAGGCAATTAGGAGCAATTACCTTAATATTTTGAAGAAGATGTTCTTTTAGCCTTTCAGGGTGAAAGGGTCTATCCTTGCCATAAGGGGCATGAAGCCTTTCATTTGGAGGTTGAAGGGTCGTCGCAATATCGTTCGCCATAAGACTGACCCATGCCATAGAGGGGCAGGTAGTCTAAGGGAAGGACCAGAATAGCCTTTTCGTAGGCAACCAGAAGATACCTCAGCCTTTTTCCGTAGGCAACTTCCGAGGGTCGAGATCATGTTAGTATATCGAAGGCAGCCTCATTAGGGACCATGATCTTTGTTTATCGAGGCAGCAAGGCTGAGGTATCCTCGTATTCGAGGGACGGGGCTATTCTGCAAGAAAACACAGGCAACAGGCAACAGGCAACAGGCAACAAGGCAACAGAGAGGTTACCCCAAAAGTGTGCGTGGGTGCAACAATCACGTGGTTAACTTCGATGACATTTATCTTGTAAAATTAGTGATTCTAGATTCAATTCAAAGTTATCACTCCCTAAAATTACTAACCACAACAAGCAATAACAAGAGAGGGAAATTGTAACCAGCGGAGGGAGAGGGGAATTGAAACCAGCGGGATAATAAACAAAATGTAAATTAAAAGCAGCAGATATAATAGTTGAGGGTTTTAGGGTTACCGATACTCGTAGCTTTGACCATGACAAACCCTGAAAATGGGCAAAAGAAAGAATAAACAAAGAAGGGGTGAGTGCATTATCAGTTCGGAGGCAAATACGACTAACCCTAATCACAAATAAAAAGGCAAATGAAATTAAAATCAATAGATAAAGACTCAGCTTTGGATTTGATCTGATAGGGTTTGTAGTCGGAGGCAAAATCCTGTTGCTAACCCTGAAAAGGTTTGACAAAGGCAAAGGAAAGAAAGTAAGTGTAGAAAGAGTCCATTGACTTTTGAAGATAAAACCATAATTTTAAATCAAAGAGGCAAAATAACAAATATTTAAATAAGTATAGAGTCGGGGACTTAGCTTTGGTTTGTTGAAGGCGCGTAGTCGGAAGACACTTGAAAGGATAACCCTGAAAAGGCATAGAAAAAAGAAGGATTTCAGTGTAGGGAATAATCGTGGCAAACCCTGATTAGGGCGCAAGTTAGCCATGGTTAATAGAATCAAAATTAATTAAATCGATAAAAATCGAATTGCGATTAAAATAATGACATTCTCATAATTTTTATTAATAAAAAGAAATTAGTTAAGATTTTATGAAACATTTAACTAAATAAATCAAATTAAATCAAACTAATTAACATAATTGAAATAAAATAAAATAAAGATTTTGTATAAAAAAGAAATTAGAAAAATAATTTTTATTAAGAAAAATATTATAGAGAAAAACAAATGATAAAAACAAAATATATATATATATATACATATATATAATAAATAAACTATATAGTTAAAAGTAAAAAGAAAATAAAATAAAAAACTCAGCTTGATTCAGTGTGGGTGAGCTGATGGAGGACCATGATGAGGAAGCATCCCTAGGAGCGTGGATCTGAATTGGTGAGGATCCATTGGCTGAGGATGTGAGAGTATACTGTAGGCGTGCATATGAGGAAAGCGCTGGATCTGCTTGCAGAATATTTGTTTAAATGTCAAAAATTGATGTGTAGCTCAGGAGGAATCGAACCCAGGTTTCGTTCCCTGCAAAACGCGCCTCTAACCATCCAAGCTGCGCTGGCTGTTTGAAATTAATATGACATGCAAATTATATAGTACAAAATAAGTTACGAAAATTTGAAAAAAAATATCTTCGCGCGTGGGCCCTTCGTCTTCCTCGTGAAGAACACGTATCTTTGCCCACGGTTTCTATATGTTGCTATAGCCTGCAAATTTTAATAAACCATGAATCGAAACAATAAATCAAAACCAAAGCCATGGATTAACTAGAAATTGACTCATGAATCCAATGTGTCCTTATTTTCAGCCAATTTTTCCTGTATCAAGAGATCCCAATTGAAGGTTCTAAAAACCTAACAATGGTGGAATGTGTAATCTGCATTGAAACTTAAATCAAAGCACCCAGAAAGTTCGCAAGTATGATCATGAATATGATTATGCAATTAGATCACGTTTATATCTCGTAAAACATGGAAATCGAAATTGAAAAGAAGGAGCAAACCGAGTTCGTATTCTTCCGAATTCAAGGTGATTTGATTGCTTGTGAATGTCTGTAATGGATCAGATGCACATGAGGAAACTATTGGAATGCTTGGAGTGGCTTGAAATCATACGAATCTTGATCTTGTAATTGTTTGCAGACCACGTTTTTTTGAGTTTTGTGAAAAGTCTAGGAGGCTGCAAAACCCTTCTCTCCCCCCTCTCTTGCTGAGCGTGATTTATATATATATATATATATATATATATATATATATATATATATATATATATATATATATATATATATATATATATATATATCTACAACAAGGTTTTTAGGGCTAATCCACTTGAAGAGAATCAATCCAAATATGTGATTTGATGAAAAAAATATTGGATAGAAAATCTCATGTAATCCCACGGTTTCCACTTGATGGTCCCTCAATAAATTTCTCAATCTTCTAATAGAAATATAGTCCCAATTAAATCTTTTGATTATTTCCAATAATTATTTATTTTAAAATTGAATTTTTATGAACAAAACTCAATATAAAAATAATAATATAAAATAATAATAATAAAAATGAAAGCATGGGATTATGGGCTTCTAGTGCACTCATGATTATTTTTAGAAATTCAAACTTTGGCCCATTAGTGAAAAAACTCAGAATTGCTCGATATATCCTTTATGCATCTCCTAAAAATCATTCACCTTGCACCATTCATAACTTCTTCAATTTTGATCCCGTGACGGTGTTATAAGACTTTTGGAAAGCTCGATGTATCCTCTAAATGCTCCTTTGGGTCTTATCTCGATTGATGACTTTTGTTGACCTTTTTGTGTATCCTTGAGCATTTGAAAGTCAAATGGACTGAAATATGAATAAATATGTTGGGAAAATTTTGGGGTATGACACTTCCGCTCAGTGGAGGTTCCTTGTTGGTAATATATGTTTAGCATGTTTCGTAGCGAAGACATTATTACTTTCATTGAACTGTAGAAGCTGAGAGACCGTAGAACCCCAACCCATCCTGGCCTTATTAGGTTGTGGTGCAGAAACTATTCAGGTGAAGACTTGGATTAGTTGTCATGCGGAGAACCACACTCAGACGAGTTTTTCTTGAGAATATTACTGGCTCATGAGTTTAATTGTGGAAGGCCGGTAATATCCGAAAGAAAATGTAGACTCTGACGTATCAGTAGAACATGTCATGCAGGTGATTAACTAGATCTATCCCATTTTTGTTCTCTGACCTCATGCTCGTGACTTTGGACCTTTGAACCTATGCGTTACCATGTTTGTGTTACCATGTTTGTGTTACCATGTATGCGTTACCATGTTCGCGTTACCCTGTTTGCGTTACCATGTTTGTTTCACCATGTTTGAATATGTGGCATCCACGCATCCATGCATTCATACATTCATTAAAAAACTCATCTTTTTCCATAAAAAAACATGATTTTTCCAAAAAATTTAGAGAATTTTCTTTGCAAACATTATAGGATTAAGTTATGGAAAAAAGGTATACCAAAAAGTACGGTTTCAAAGCGCCTGATGTAGAAAGACTGATAGAGTTAGCATCTTCTGTACAAGATCCTTCTAATTTTAGGAAAAGTTATGGAAAGCTTTTGCCTATCCTGAACACTCATGTTGATGAAGGACTTCTCAAAACTCTGGTTCAGTTCTATGATCCCGTCTACCGGTGTTTTACCTTTCCAGACTACCAGTTGGTACCGACCTTGGAAGAATATGCCAATCTTTTGGTATCCCTGTGTCTGACAAAATACCCCTTCAATGGTTTGGAAGCCATTCTAAGTCACACGTCATTGCAGCAAGTACCCATTTAAAAAAATCTGAAGTAGAGAGTAATTGGACTACCAAAGGAAACCTCCCGGGTTTAACCTCACACTTCCTGATAAAGAAAGCCTTTGATTTCATCGAAACTGGTAGCATGATAGCTTTTGAAGCTATACTAGCCTTGCTCATCTATGGGTTGGTTCTGTTTCCCAATGTCGACAACTTTGTTGATATCAATGCCATAAAGATCTTTCTGATTGGAAATCCTGTTCCGACTTTACTTGGTGACATGTATTTCTCTGTCCATCATAGGAATCGCCAAGGCGGTGGAATCATTGTATGTTGTGCACCTTTGTTGTTCAAATGGATTGTTTCACACTTACCTGAGTCTCCTATTTTCACGGAAAACCGAGAAGGTTTGCGTTGGCCTCGAAGACTTATGTCTCTTACTAATAATGATATTCATTGGTATACCTTGGCTCGCTGTGGTACGGAAACCATTGATAGTTGTGGAAGAGTTTGCCAACGTACCCCTCATTGGTACACAAGGAGGAATTAACTACAATCCGGTCCTGGCCCGACGACAACTCGGGTATGCAAATTCAGTTAAACCTGTTGGTCCCTCAGTAGAAGGTTACTTTTATCGAGAAGGGGATAATCCTAAAAAGTTTGAAAGCAAGAATGGTGAGAGCTTGGTACGACGTCCGATGGAAAGAAAAAGGTGAGGAAAGAAATTGCATTGCCATGGACGCCTACACCTGCTGGGTAAAGAAAAGAGCAAAGGAGTTCCAAATGCCTTATGCTTATGAAAAACCCATGTTTCCTGCAGTATCTCAACGACCCAACATTCCCACTATGGAGGAATACCAAGACACTTTAGCCAAAATGAGGATAGAAAAAGATGCTTGGGAAGAAAAGTTTCGTAGCACTGAGGTGGGGAAAATAGAAAGTTGAAGAAAAGAGTGAAAGATCACGAAGAAACTCTCTATTGTCAAGATGGATGGCTCATGAGCAAAGATGAGAAGATTCGCCAGAAAGACGCTGCAATCAAGAGGTACATCAAAGAAAGCAAGAAAAATCTGGAAGGCTCAACAAGCAACGCTCCGACTCCTGATGATTGGAAGAATGTTGTTAACAAGCTGAGAGCTGAAAGGCCGAATTGAAAGCTCACTATGGGAAAGAAATCATGAAGCTCAAGCTGCACAATGCATTTGGTTCTTCGTCTGATGAAGATGCTTAGGATTTGTTTAGCTTTTTTTTATTTATCATTTGCTTTTGTAAGGAGCTACGCTCCAATGTTGTAAACATTTCCCATTATTGCAATAAAAAAAAATGAATGAATAAAAAGAATAGTTTGTGTTCAAATGTTTGCAAGAAAATAATCTAAAAATGTTTGGAAAAATCATAAATTTCTTTTTTGCATACATCATTCTGCATATCGAGTCTGTTGTATAGAGTCTCATCTTTTGGATCTTTCTCCAATAGATCGTCAAGCTGTCGCGTCTCAAAGTTTCTCGACCACGCTCGCAATCAGATCACAGATACAATACTCGTTCAAGCAGAAGAAGAGTAATGGAACACTCTGAACAAGAGAATATTGAGCTTCGTGGTACAGTGACCACCCTTCAGGAAAAGTTGGAAAGTCTCACTACTCTGGTTGACTCCTTAATGGCTGCACAGAATCAGCCGCCGCCACCCAACAGCCAAGCGACGGGTAACATCTGAAGTCACTACTCCAGTTTCTACAGTTGCGTTCGGTATTCCATCCTTTCTCCATGCCAGAAGGTTGGGGCCGCCTTTCAGCTTTGGTATAGGATTCCGCCATAATTTTTCTGGGGTTCAAACATCCACAACTGAAGCGCCTGCTGCACAAAGTTCACAGTTCACTCCAAATCAGGGGGTAACTTTTCCCAAATCACTATGGCACTTTCTCAACCTACTATGACGGTTCCGACTCCTATGGTTCACACTGTTCCTTACGGAGACAATGAGATTTATCATGATCAGGGTGATAGCAACAAATCAGCGAAGCCTTGTAGGAGATCTCCAAGAACAATTGAACAAGATGCAGCTAGAAGTCAAAGCTATCCGTGGAAAAGATTTGTTTGGAAAGAATGCCCAGGAGCTATGTTTGGTTCCCAGTGTACAAATACCTGCTAAATTCAAGGTCCCTGACTTTGAGAAGTACAAAGGTAGTTCTTGTCCACAAAGCCATCTTGTGATGTATGCCAGGAAGATGTCTACTTATGCAGATAATCATCAGTTGCTCATCCATTTACTTTCAAGACAGTTTGACTGGTGCCGCACTGAAGTGGTACACAGGCTTGGATAGCACTAACATTCGAACATTCAATGACCTAGGTGAGGCCTTTGTCCGACAATACAAGTATAACTCGGATATGGCTCCGGACAGAGATCAGCTCCGATCCATGGCTCAGAAAGACCATGAAGCTTTCAAAGAGTATGCCCAACGATGGAGAGAAACTGCTGCTCAGATTAATCCACCATTAAAAGAGAAAGAGATGACAAAGATCTTCTTGAATACTCTCAGTCCTTTTTATTATGAACGCATGATTGCTAGTGCTCCAAGTGATTTCACCGAAATGGTAAACATGGGGATGCGTCTAGAAGAAGGAAGTCCGAACCGGACGGTCTGACTAAAGAAGGGTGGATCTTCAAGTGGAACCAAAAAGTTTGGAAGTGGTTTCCCAAAGAAGAAAGAACAAAGTGTTGACATGGTATCCCAAGGGAGGCCGAGAGGAAATGTCAATCGTCAGCGACAGGTTGCTTCTATCACACCAGTCGTTAACACAACACCAAATCCGGGATTTACTCCTCAGTTTCAGCAACAACAGCCTCGACAACAGGCTCAGCAGTTTAACAATAATCAGAATCGGTGTGCAAAGAACTCCACAGTTCGATCCGATTCCAATGACTTACACAGAATTGTACCCTGCTTTGATTGAAAGAGGTCTTGTTCAAACTAAAGCACCACCACCAGTACCTGAGAAACTCCCATGGTGGTACAAAGCTGAGGTCTCATGCCCTTATCATCAAGGAGCACCTGACCATGATCTTGAGCATTGCATAGCTTTGAAATACGAAGTTCAGAGGTTGGTTAGATCTAATCTCCTCTCTTTCAGAAATTTGAATCCTAATGTGCAAGCAAATCCGCTGCCCAATCATGGAGGGCATGTTGTAAACATGGTGTATGGATGTCCTGGCCAATACCGAGTCTATAATATCAACTTCTCAAGAGCAGATTTGGTACAAATGCACGCCACTCTTTGTCGGGGGCAGAATTTTCGCCAGCATCAATACGGTTCCTGTAGAATATGTTGTGTGAATCCTCACGGATGTTCGATTGTGAGAAGAGATCTCCAAGTTTTGCTAGATAATGGTACTATTGAGATCTACAGAAATAGGGATGAAAATGAAGTTAACATGATAGGATGTTATCCGCATGAGCTTTTAGTCTCAGATATCAACTCGGAAATGCCTACAGTTAACGTCATCGTTCCTCATTTCAACATGCCTGAGCGCATGGAAGTTACTTACAACAAGCCGAAGGTTCCTATTGCTCCTTTGATCATCTGTCTACCTGGACCTGTTCCTTATAACTCTGACAAGGCAGTTCCATACAACTACAATGCTACAATGATAAAGAATGGACAAGAAGTTCCTTTACCTACTCTCTCATCCGTTGTAAACATTGCTGATGTAAGTCGTGTAACAAGAAGTGGACGTGTGTATACTCCACTACCTCCAAAGCAGCCTGTTGCTCCTGTAACTGGGCAAAATCTTGTTGGTACACCAGTGGGGAATCCTGTGGAAACTCCTGTCAGTAATACGAACACTGATGTTGGTCAGTCCAGTGGAACCAATGTGAATCCTGACTTTGATGAAATTTTGAAGCTCATCAAAAGAAGTAAATACAAAATTGTGGATCAGCTTATGCAGACTCCTTCGAAGATCTCAATACTTTCATTACTTTTAAACTCTGAAGCACACAGGGATGCCCTGATGAAGGTCTTGGATCAAGCTTTTGTAGATCATGATGTGACTGTTGATCATTTTGATGGGATAATAGCCAACATAACAGCTTATAACAATTTAAGCTTCTGTGATGAAGAACTCCCCGAGGAGGGTAAAAATCACAATCTTGCTTTGCACATTTCTATGAACTGTCAGTCAGACTCTTTGTCCAATGTGTTGGTAGACACCGGATCTTCCTTGAATGTGATGCCAAAAACGACTCTTGCTCGCTTGTCTTACCAAGGAATGCCTATGAAATTCAGTGGTGTGGTAGTCAAAGCATTTGATGGATCGCGAAAATCTGTTATCGGCGAAGTCAACCTTCCCATGACAATTGGTCCACATACATTCCAAATCACCTTCCAGGTCATGGACATTCAAGCTGCTTATAGCTGTCTGTTAGGACGACCCTGGATCCATGAAGCAGGGGCAGTAACTTCGACGCTCCATCAAAAGCTAAAATTTGTAACAAATGGAAAATTGGTAACAATAAGTGGAGAACAAGCCTTGATGGTGAGCCATTTATCCAATTTCTCTTTCATAAGTGCCGATGATGTGGAAGGAACGCAGTTCCAAGGTCTCTCTTTAGAAGACGAATCTTCCAAAAAGAAAGCATCGATCTCTTCTTACAAAGAGGCGGTAAAAGTAGTGAAAGATGGAACTACCACTGGCTGGGGGCAAGTTGTGATCCCTACCAAGAATGAAACTAGAGCAGGTCTCGGATGTTCACCAACATTCTCAAACTGCACCAAGAAGGATGAAACCCTTCGTCCGATCAAAGAAACGTTCCATAGTGGAGGATTCCTTAACCCAAATCCTCAAGAGGTTAATGTCCTTATCGAAGAATGCATCGAAGAAGGTCTCTCCGATGATGAAGAAGAATGGAAATGTTATCTCAATGACTCGGGATACATATCTCAGGAAGAACCATATCCTCCGTCAGAGAAACCCAAAGGCAAAGAAACTGAGCCTGTTCCTGCAGAAATCTGGGACACCTTGGGACAACCAAGTGGAAAATTTGATTATATGGTGAAATATACTGCACCTGAAAGTTACAAGATTGCGATTGAGGATATCCAACCAACTGGATGGGGAGATTCCTTTGAACATAATAGTCAACCAGAAGAGGCTTACCAATACTGTCAATTTTCTCAGCAACCTGAAATTACTGACTTCAATGCATCTGCCAAGATTAACAATCCTGAAGATGGTTATTATCACATAAATGCCATTTTTGAAGATGAAGGGGAAGATGGTCCCGCAACTGACTCGGAAAGTGTCGCTGACAATGAGTCTCTTCATCCTGAAGACTGGGAAATACATCCTGAAAATTCTGAAGATTGTGACTCGTCTTATGCTCTTCAAGAGGTGGAAGAAGACCGTTTCAACTCTACAAAGAACAAGGTTGACAAACCAGGACCTTCAAATCCTGCCCGACCAGCGGTCAATGTCAATACTGAAGATAATTCTGAGGAGAATTTTCCTGAATACATAATACACAGAGGAGTTCGTTGCTACTGGAAGGCTGTCGACGTTCCAAATGTTGTTCGCCGCTCAAAGTAATCACCTCGCTGTTATTTTGACCTCCTGCCTTGCCCAAAGCAGAGAGATGTTTTATAGGGCTTTGTTTTTAAATGTTCCGCCCAAATAACTTTGTGTATAAGGGCTTTGTTTTAAAAGTTTCCCTCTTTGTCCTGCCCAAGACAAATGAGTTTGTGTTTAGGGCTTTGTTTCAAAAATGAATCATAAATAAAGTGTCATTTTGAATTCCCTACATTATATGTTTTATTTTTGCTTTTTCTGGAAATGGTAATCCTAAAAAACCAAAATAAAAAAAAAAAAAAAAACTTTTTCGAAAAAAATCTGCATACACTCCTGCATTCATAAATTTTCTGAAATAAATATAAATCACATGTGCAGATTTACTATTGATAAACCCATTGAATGCAATAACCCTATGCCCTCTCCCAACTTTGAGTTTCCTGTGTTCGAAGCCGAAGAAGAGGAAGAAGAGGAGATCCCGGACGAGATCTCTCGATTACTTAAGCACGAGGAAAGAGCCATTCTGCCTCACAAAGAGCCTTTAGAAAAGATCAACTTGGGTTTTGAAGAAGACAAAAAAGAAGTGACCATTGGATCGCTGCTTGATACTGATGTCAAGAGTAAGTTGACAGACCTTCTCAAAGAATATGTTGACGTGTTTGCCTGGTCCTACCAAGACATGCCTGGGTTGGATACCAATATTGTTCAGCATTACTTGCCATTGAAGCCAGAATGTCCGCCAGTTAAGCAGAAATTGCGAAGGACTCACCCTGATATGGCTAACAAGATCAAAGTGGAAGTTCAAAAACAGCTCGACGCAGGTTTTCTTGTCACCTCTGAGTATCCTCAATGGTTGGCCAACATAGTGCCAGTTCCGAAGAAAGATGGCAAAGTCAGAATGTGTGTTGATTACCGTGACTTGAACAAGGCCAGTCCAAAAGATGACTTTCCATTACCGCATATCGACATGCTGGTTGATAACACTGCTAAGTTCAACGTCTTTTCCTTCATGGACGGGTTCTCCGGTTATAATCAGATCAAGATGGCTCCCGAAGATATGGAGAAGACATCTTTCATCACCCCATGGGGTACCTTTTGCTACAAAGTGATGCCGTTTGGATTGAAGAATGCAGGCGCAACTTACCAAAGGGCAATGACTACTCTCTTTCATGACATGATGCATAAAGAAATTGAAGTTTATGTGGACGACATGATAGCCAAGTCCAGCACAGAAGAAGAACATATTGAATACCTTTTGAAGTTGTTTCAACGACTAAGGAAATATCAGCTTCGCTTGAATCCTAACAAATGTACTTTTGGGGTTAGATCTGGCAAACTCTTGGGTTTCATTGTCAGCCAAAGAGGTATCGAAGTAGATCCCGACAAAGTCAGAGCTATTCAAGAGATGCCTGCACCAAAGACTGAAAAACAAGTAAGAGGATTTCTCGGACGATTGAACTATATCTCCAGATTTATCTCTCAAATGACTGCTACTTGTGGGCCAATTTTCAAGCTTCTCCGCAAAGATCAAGGGGTTGTATGGACTGAAGATTGCCAGAAAGCGTTCGACAGTATCAAAGAGTACCTGTTAGAACCACCAATATTGATTCCTCCAGTTGAAGGAAGACCATTAATCATGTACCTTACTGTGTTGGAAGAATCCATGGGTTGTATGCTTGGACAGCAAGATGAAACCGGTAAGAAGGAGCATGCCATCTATTACTTGAGTAAGAAATTCACAGACTGTGAGTCTCGTTACTCCATGCTCGAAAAAACATGTTGTGCTTTGGCTTGGGCTTCAAAACGTCTCCGCCAATACATGATCAACAATACTACTTGGTTAATCTCCAAAATGGATCCGATCAAGTATGTCTTTGAAAAGCCCGCCTTAACAGGAAGGATTGCCCGATGGCAAATGCTGTTATCCGAATATGACATTGAATACCGTGCTCAAAAAGCGGTCAAAGGAAGCATTCTCGCCGATCATTTGGCGCATCAACCAATTAATGAATATCAATCTCTCAAGTTTGACTTTCCTGATGAAGATGTCTTATACTTGAAAATGAAAGATTGTGACGAACCATTACCTGAAGAAGGTCCTGAGCCTGGATCAAGATGGGGCCTAATTTTCGATGGAGCAGTAAACGCTTTTGGCAATGGAATTGGGGCAATCATCATCACTCCCAAGGGTACTCATATCCCATTCTCCGCCAGACTGCTATTTGATTGTACCAATAACATCGCAGAATACGAAGCTTGTATCATGGGTCTCGAAGAAGCCATTGATTTAAGGATCAAGATCCTAGACATATATGGAGATTCAGCCCTCGTGATCAACCAAATCAAAGACAAATGGGAAACTTACCACCCTGGCTTGATTCCTTACAGAGATTATGCAAGACGTCTGTTGACTTTCTTCAACAAGGTTGAATTGCATCATATACCTCGAGATCAGAATCGAATGGCAGACGCCTTGGCTACTCTATCTTCCATGTTCAAAGTCAATCACTGGAATGATATGCCTACAGTCAGAATTACACGCCTTGAGAGGCCCGCCTATGTGTTTGCAACCGAAGCCGTCATCGATGATAAACCGTGGTTTCACGACATCAAACGCTTCCTTCAAACTCAAGAGTACCCGCTTGGGGCATCAAACAAAGATAAGAAAACTCTAAGGAGACTTTTTGGCAGTTTCTTCCTGAACGGAGATGTGCTATACAAAAGAAACTTCGACATGATTTTGCTCAGATGCGTGGACAGACACGAAGCAGACATGTTAATGCATGAAGTGCATGAAGGGTCCTTTGGAACTCATTCAAACGGGCATGCAATGTCCAAGAAGATCTTAAGAGCAGGATACTATTGGTTGAAAATGGAATCTGACTGTTATAAACACGTGAAGAGATGTCACAAGTGCCAGATCTATGCAGATAAGATCCATGTGCCACCGACTCTACTCAACGTTCTCTCATCTCCATGGCCTTTCTCCATGTGGGGTATCGACATGATTGGAATGATCGAGCCGAAAGCTTCAAACGGTCATCGTTTCATCTTGGTAGCCATTGATTACTTCACCAAATGGGTCGAAGCAGCATCTTACGCCAATGTTACAAGACAAGTGGTTGTGAGGTTTATCAAGAATAACATCATTTGCCGATATGGTGTTCCCAGCAAGATCATTACTGACAATGGTTCGAACTTGAACAACAAGATGATGAAAGAATTGTGTGAGGAATTCAAGATTGAGCATCATAACTCTTCTCCTTACAGGCCAAAAATGAACGGCGCTGTTGAAGCCGCCAACAAGAACATTAAGAAGATCGTCCAGAAAATGGTCGTCACTTACAAAGACTGGCACGAAATGCTGCCATTTGCTTTACATGGGTACCATACTTCAGTGCGTACTTCAACAGGGGCAACTCCCTTTTCTCTAGTATACGGCATGGAAGCTGTGCTCCCCGTAGAAGTTGAAATCCCATCAATGAGAGTCCTCATGGAGACTAAGTTATCAGAGGCTGAATGGTGTCAAAGCAGATATGATCAGTTGAACTTAATCGAAGAAAAACGTATGACTGCTCTATGCCATGGACAGTTATACCAAGCAAGGATGAAACAAGCCTTCAACAAAAAGGTTCGACCTCGTGAATTTCAAGAAGGCGACCTCGTGCTTAAAAAGATCTTGTCTTTTCAACCAGATTCTAGGGGCAAATGGTCTCCTAATTACGAAGGCCCGTATGTTGTCAAAAGAACATTTTCTGGCGGCGCCATGACTCTTGCAACCATGGATGGTGATGAACTCCCACATCCTGTGAATGCTGATGCAGTCAAGAAATACTTTGTCTAAAAAATTACAAAAGAACAGCTCGGTAAGTCGAAAACCCGCAAAGGGCGACTTAGGCAAAAATGAGCGTCTCGGTGGACTGAAAACCTGAAAGGGCGGTCCAGGCAAAAATTAGAGACAATAAACAGAAAAAAATTCATCCTGGTAGATTGAAAACCTGAAAGGGCAATCTAGGCAAAAATTAGGGATTAATGACAAAGTAACTACATCAGTCTGTACTTCGTCACCTGAAGAGTCTTTTTCATCAAAGGATCTTCAATCAAATCATCGCCAAATCTGAAGCGACAAGCACAGTTGTAACTCAAAGTTGTTAGAGGGAATAGTGGTTATTGCTTTCAATGTAGCCTTTTCCGCATAATTACCATTTCCAACTTTTGTAAATACTCTATGGAATCACGCCTTTAGCTGATTACCATCCTATTAAATAAATTTGAGCCTTGTGCCCATTTGTTTGCAACTCTTGATTTCTTTTAACTTGAAAAATGACGCTTTAATTGTGTTATTCACTTTTGAGAAAAAGAAAAAAAAAGTTTTAAATGAATTTACTTTCCTTTTTCAAAATAAAAGCGAAACTTTCCTTTGAGTTGTGAACAACAGAAGGAACATCAGCAGTCGTCTCCATAGGATGAACAAAAGGATTCTCCCTGAAAAATTGTTGAGACAACGGTATTCTGGTCCCAGAAAAGAATTCCTGAAGCAATTACCCCTCGAGGTAAAGAAGCTCTTCTATCCCCAGTGAAGAAGCTCTTTTATCCCCAGTGACGAAGATTTTCCATCTCCAGTGAAGAAGTTCTTCCATCTCAGTAAGAAAAGATACTCATCTTCCCCAGCGAAGTCTAAAACATGCAGCACCATTCATCACCTGTGTTATCTACACCGTGTTGAAGAACATTTGCCAAGTATCTGGTTGTATTGCGACGTCGGTCCTTCTCCAGTATACACTTCATTATCTGTCAGTATTGTTAGCATGCATGCATGCAGAAAAAACATATTCTTTCTCCAGTTCCCCACTGAGATCATTCCTCGTGGAAGAAGGTTGCTTTAGTTTCTCCTCTCAAAACAAAGGAGAAAATCCCCATTCGAGTTCATTCCTCATGGGTACAAAGTCTTGTTTGACTGTTTCTTTCCAATTCATTCTTGGTTAGAACCTTGTCTTTACCAGAAATTCAAATTCCGATTCCTCAAATAGAGTCGTGAAAAACAGACAATAAGCAATAGCCTCATCATCCGAGCAGCTTATGTCTCTTCCAAAAGATTTTCCTCTCAAGGAAATCAAACATGAAGACCATTTGACGATCAGGGCCTTATTACTGTTCACAAGGCTGAATATCCAGTAATTTCCCTAACAAAGTCTCCAGGATCATTTTATCACTCGGCTGATAATTGTTCATGTCTTCAAACCCGCTATCACAAGGCTGGTAGTCGGTAACCTTTTGTTCTGGTTATATTATTTAACATGTCTATCACAAGGCTGATAGTCGGTAATATTAACCGAACCTTTGAAACTCTTTTTACCATGTCAAGTCTGTCACAATGCTGATAGTCGGTAATACGGTTTCACACCTTTCACCTTCGCATTATTAAACAAGTCTATCCCCATGCTGATAGTCGATAATGTTGATAGGTAAGCTTTTCTTACAAAGCTATTATTCCCAGGCGAAGCATACACTTGCTTTCCCAATAAAATGGATTCTCTTCCTAGAACGGATTGAGACATCCTTCCCGATCTCTTTTCCCCAGCGGAGTCAGTTCTTGATATTCCCTCGGTAAAGATATCCTTGCATCATTCGCAATTTTGGTATCTTAGGTCCAAAATTCGCGTCTTCTGATATTTAAGTCTCTTCCACCCTATCAAAACGAAGATTTTCAATCTTCATGTCTCAGGTTGAAGAAACTTAAATAGGGGCATCTGTCATACCCCAATTTTTGACCTAAGATACCACCTCATATCATTGCATATGCATCATTTGCATCTCTAACAAATTGCATAGCTTGTGTTTGCTACTTGTGCTCAGCAGGGTTTAAACAAGGGATCACTCATCAGTACAAGCAACAGTCAATTAGGGTTTTGTTCTCCCTTCATCTCAAATGAATCATCTTCATCAACAATCAACATTTGGTCCTCAGAGATTCATTTCAACAAGCTCAAAGACTTTGAATCAACCAGATTAGGGTTTTGACTGAAGATAGCATACTCCTGACTTTTGCTCAGAATTTGACCTAATGACTTGGGGACATGACCTCACATCCCAAGTACATCATTTTAGCCTAATCTATTGACTCAAGACATCTCATACACAAGGATTGATCAACAGAGAAATTTCAAATCATCAGATTAGGGTTTTGAACTATCAGGGACTGAAATCAGGGATCACATTTGGGAAACCCTAAAAATCCCCAGGAAGTCAATCAAAGGTTTCAATCATCCTCAAATAATCCCTATGACAAAATCCAATGGAAATTACATTTCAATTCAAGATCCACAGTCATCAATTTCATCAGGTCGACAATTAGGGTTTTTGACCTAATTCACTGAACAACTGACTTTTTAATCAGGACATGGTGCCACAACTCAAACCATGGCTCAATATCCTCTAATGCTTCAATATGATCCATTCATACCATTCATATGGTGAGGATAGCCTGTTTCCTTTGAAATCTCCAGAAACGCAATTCGTCTGAAAAAGTCAACTGTACAAGATCACCATTGACTTTTGAGGAATTTTGGTCAACCATGACTTTTGAAGTTTTAAATCATCAATATATAATATGAGAAGTCATTTGATCAAGAAAAATCAAGAAAATCAATCAAGAATCAAAAAGTCAAAAGTTTGACTTTTCATACTTAGAAAAATTTCTAAGTGTTTTTTCATGGTTTTTTTCCAAACTTTGCAAGGGAATAACTCAAAATTTCACCTACAAACTGAAAAAAACTTCCAACATGAAAGTTGTAGATTTTGATCCAATAAACAACTTTGTCACATATAATTTTTTTTCATAAGATCAACCATTTAAGAGATATGGAGCTTCAAAGTTGGTATCTTATGAAAATTTCACTTAAAAACTTCATTTTCTTCAAAGTTCATGGAACTTTTTCACCCATTTCCTTAAGAGACTTGAGGAAACTTTCAACTAGGATTTTGAAGTGTGTAACATGAGCTTTCCAAAATGTCAAAGAGCATGAAAAAATATGGAGTGTAGCCATGGTTTTGAATTTTGACATTAGTGAACTTTTCACTTGAAATTTCAAGTCATTTTGCCAAAGTTATGAACCATTTTGCCAAATGATCCAAGTAATGATGCATAGATGCAATAATTGGAGATATTTTTCTGATTTGAGATCAGAATGGAAGAGGATAAGAAGCTAGAGTTTTAACCATGGTTTAGTCACTTTTAACCATGTGCATTAAATGTAAAGATTCCATTTTATCTTCAAATGCCAAATCACCAATTCTTGATCAACTTGCAAAGCTTTGTATTCAGAAACCTTGGCCTATAAATAGAGGTCCTTACCTCATTCAAATTCACACCAAAACCTCACAAAAGATAGGTTTCTCTCTTCTTTCTTGAATTACAAGTTTCATAAAGTTTCAAAGAGGAGAAAATGCAAGTTCCATCCCTTGCAAGTTCTGACCAAAGTGATGCTTCCCACAAACCATAAACATCACATATGATGTGTTTGAACCATCCATACACCCCAAAAACACCTAAAACTCAAAATCACTACCTCACTTTCCAAATATGCATAACATGAGACTTATCATGCCAAATTTTATTTAAGCTCATTTCTGACCAAGTTAATCATCCAAACACCATCCATGTACCATATATGAACTATCCCAATCATCATCCATGATCTGAAACATCAAAATCATCAAATTCGATCCTCACACCATAGCTCTGCAGATCGGGTGCCACAAACTGATCAAGAGGTTTTCAGTTCATTCCAAGACTTCAAACATGTTCCATAAGGTCCACTGAAGGTGTTCAGATCAAGAAACAACATCTGGAATCCCTCATTTGCAGAATTCGATTTCCAGTTTTGACATTTTTAAGGTAAGCTCTCTTGAACTTCAAACTCTATCATACATGCATCATAAATGAAAAACTGCCATACCATCTTGTTTCTGCACATGCATGGATCTTTAACCCTCAATCAATTGCCAATTATCTTGCACAAACACGATTTCAGATTGAATTAGGGAATTAGGGTTCTTCGTGTTCATCAGAAAATTAATGATCTTAGAGTGAAAATAAATGAAATTAAATGATACCATCATGTTCCTTGTGGAAAATCGAGCAAGATAGGCTATTCACTTGATCAAAACAATCCAGTTTTCAGAATTTTCAAATTCAAATTAGGGTTGTGTTCTTGGCGCCATATTTTTGAAACTGAAATTTGGAAATCATCTCAAAATATATTTTAATTCGTTGCAAGTATTAACAGACCACGCGCGTGGTCCAGTTGGCTAAGTTTTTGGATAATAACCTCAAGGTCACGAGTTCAACACTCCTAGGGGCCAAACCATTTTTTTTACACTATTTTTTCTTCATTTTCTTTAACAACTTTAAATTAATTATTTAACCAATGAAATTAATTCATTTTTCATTCATTTTTTACACACTTTTTTTTTAACACATATATTTTAAGAATATCAAAAAAAATCATCAAAAAATATTTATTTGATACATTTTTTAATAGTTTTAAAATGACTTGTTTTTAAGTAATTTTAATACTTTTAAATATTATTTTTCATTTGATTTTCAAAGTTAATCACTTGTAAATATTTTTTGAAGCAAACCCTAATCATCTAAGTGTTAATTGAGGATAATCTTTTGTTTATCTTGATTAAATTGACTTCTTTCAAAATTCAAATCGTTTTAAAACGAGCAATCGCGTTTCTTTTCAAAAAAAAACGATAAACCATTTCTTTTTGAAACTACTGATTAAATCTTTTTAATTGATCAATTGATTTTCAAAACGAAGTGGGGCCTCTCGAATATTAGAGAGTGTAAGTCCCATTTCTTTTCCTTTTGTACAGTTTTTTTTTAAAACAATAAAACTTCTTCAAAACAAAATCTTTTCAAAACAGTTTTCAAATCATTTTCAAAACAACCAAACTTCAAAGAAACAAATTTTTCAATATACCACGGGCCTCCATGTAGGTATAAGTCCCAAGCCCCTTTTGTACATACCCATTCCAGTACATGAAATTAGGTATTTCATTGTACGCCTTTCTGTACATACACTTTTTGTACATACACATTTTTGTACATACCTCGATCAGTTTGACTTTTTAACTTTGAATAACAAACCAAAAATGAAGGTTTTCTTTAAATCTTCCCAAAAATACCATGGGCCTCCATGTAGGTATAAGTCCCGAGCCCCTTTGTAAATACCTGTTTACATAGCTTTGAATAAATTCAAGTGGACTTCTCCCCGAGTGTGAGTCCCGAACCCCTGTGTATACAAATGGATCATGCTTACAGGTATATTTCCTTCATAAACTCCATTATATACACACACTCTGTCATATATATATAACTGTTCATATTTGTTCATGTACTTGTTCATGTTTGTTCGTACTTGTTCATACTTGTGATTGTGTTATATATGCTTATTCAACTTAGTACAACACTAGGTTCCCCATAGCCTCCTATTGGGCTTCGTGCAAAGAATCTCCACTAGTTTAGGTTAGGACATAGAGTATGGTTTCCCGGTGAAATCGCTCTAAGAGCTCAAACCAACTATACCATGCCTCCCCTTGGGCTTTGTACAAACGAGTGTCCCTCCCATAGCCTCCTCTCGGGCTTACAATGCAAGGACCCTGGATTGTCCCTCCCATAGCCTCCTCTTGGGCTTACAATGCAAGGACCCTCTGATAGCCTCCTCTTGGGCTTCGTACAAGGACCCACGGGCTTCTTATAAGCATCCCCAATATCCAAATCAAATACCCTAGGAGATTAGACATTTATCATCTCTATGATAGGAGTATCTCTTCTATATCATCACAAACAATCAATCAATCAAACTTTTTTGCCACAAGTCTGGCTAATCAATCAAACTTCTTTTTGCCACAAGGCTGGCTAATCAATCAAACCGTTTTGCCACCATACTGGCTGATTAATCAAAGTTTTTGTCACAAGGCTGACTTCATTGAAACTTTTGCCACAAGGCTGGCTGATTAATCAAAACTTTTTGTCACAAGGCTGACTTCATTGAAAGTTTTTGCCACAAGGCTGGTTAAACAAACAAAAACATCTTTATCATTCTAAGCACCCTAAGTAGCATGGCCCCGGGCTTATAATGAAAAGATTTTCAAACAAAAATCAAACAGATGTATGTGATGATATAGATTAGATACATCGAACATTTAGATGACATTTGTCTATTTTCCTTTGCTTCCACTAGCATAAGTGGGAACTACGATTGCTCTGACTTTCTCAACATCCCTTTGAGAATACGTAGGCACAAGGTCGATCCTTGGCGAGCAAAACAAAACAAAAAAAACCATTCAAACCTTAGCACCCGTAGACCCCGAGCTACAGATGCTCTGATTCCCTCTAAGGGATATGTATGCAGAGGATCACGATGGTCTTTGCGAGCATAATCAAACAAACACCTTAGGTCCCACCTATTTCACAAGAACCTCTCAATAACATGGAATGAAAAACAAAGCAAAGAAACCTATAGAGTACTATAGATACGTTAGGTGCTAATACCTTCCCTTCGTATAACCAACCCTCTTACCCAAGATCTCTCCCCCCACTTTTAGGTTATTGCAGCTTTTTTCCTTTTCCTCCTTTGGAAATAATAAAAAGTTTGGTCGAAACAAAGAAAAATCATTTTTTATGAGCACTCGAGCCCAAAGAAGGCATCAGGTGTCTCATCCCACAAAAAAGAGGAACAAAACGATTTTTCGCCCGCGACACACCCCCGTCTACAATAAGAGGGGTAACATCACCATCTATTTCACAACCTTCTGATTCTGATGGGGCACAAACCCCAAGATCAAGTGAAACTGTCGTTCCATCCGAGACACAAAGTAATGGCGGAAAGCAAACCTTATACTTTGACTTACAAGGGTATATATATGTATACTTACTTTTAGTTCTTTTCATATACTATATATATATATATATATATATATATATATATATATATATATATATATATATATATATATATATATATATATATATATATTTCTTAACTATTAATATGTATTGTTTATAGATTTTTGCCTTCATATGCTGCGGCTAGTGGGATTGGAGATATCATTAGGAGTAACTATAGTATGCCATGGAACTCATGGAAGAAGATAGACAGTGATACGAGGGACTTGTGGTTTGGAGAGTTTAAGGTATTTTTCGAATACTTCTATTATTATGCTTATTGTGTTAGCCATTGTGTTTGTTTTAGCCAACTATTTGTCTAATCATATGTTTGTTATACAGAAAAAGTATAATTTTGTTCCACCGGATGATGCATGGGCTAGAAAGAACTTTGAAAGACGAGGTGCAACAATAATGAAAAATAACTTAAACAAGGTTTGTGTCACAAGGAAAAGACCAAGTTGGATTGATCTGAATATGTGGAATACACTATGTGAGCATTGGGGAACTTCAGAATATAAGAAAAAGAGTATGCAGGCAAAAACAAATCGAGCATCTGACTGTGGAGGTTTTGGAATTCCCCTTCACACTTGTGGCTCTATCACCACTTCCCAACATAGAGCTAATTTGGTAAATTTTATGTTTTTTATATTATTATGGTGTTTATATGATTGATTTTGTGTGCTGTTAATTTTGTTTCTGCTGCATATGTTTGTGATTTTGAGTGGTTTAGTGTGCTATTGGATTTATTATTTATTACACAGATTTATACAATTATTTATTACACAGATTGGATTGTGCCATGAAAATGAAAAATCCTAGTGGTGTGATAATATTCTTGTGACCATTAATTTCGTGATATGTAGCATAATCCAAATCACCTTCCAAGTAACACCTTTGCTCTACATCGTTATATATTTATGTGTAGGCATGGATGCTTTAGAGTTTAGACATTGACAAATGGAAAAAAAAAGCCATGTAGTTGAAAACTTACCTAGCTAATCTCCATCCAACAAAGCATAAAACCAATGTTTAATCATTTTCTTAACACATTACCGTGTTTGTGGACCAGCATAGGAGCTTTAATTAGCGTGAGTTTAACATTCATTGCATTAGTTTTGATTGGAAGAGAAACTTTAGTATTCCTTATGGGAGCATTGTGAATTGCTTTGTGACAAGAGAGAATACAAAAGTCGAGTTTTGATCTAGGTGATACTTCTAAGATTTTGAATACCTCAAGCTTGATATTTTAAGTTCTCTTCACTGAATTCCTTTCAGAATTTTATCGGTACAAGATACATGAAGATCAAATAATTATTTGATTTAATTTATTTACTTTTTGTTTTGTATATTAACACGTGACTTTCAAATTGAATGCTATTTTTGAGGGCTCCTCATTAGATCCGCGCCAATAGATAAGTTACTAAATTGAAACATTCCACTGCTGCATATGATTGTTGCAAATAGTCAATTGAGTTTATAAATCAATCACCATTTTGTGGTGACAATATGTATTGTGATGATGGTAAATGAAAAATATTCTTTGGTTTCTAGTTCTAATTCATATTTTTTGTTTTGTTATAGACGGAACTGAATGGCACTCCTCCCGCTCCTTCAGATTTGTTTGTTCACACACACCAACATCGCAAGAATAATACTTGGGTTGATCGAAGATCTGAACATGTTTATGTAATGAGTTCTCAATCTTAAATAGTTATTTTATTTTAATTTTTCATGTTGATTTCATTTTATTTTACTTTATTTTAAAATATTAATTTGTCTTATATTTATGTCAATAGGAAAAATTTAAACGTAGATGGGAAGAATTAACTCAACAAGAATCTTCGCAAGGAACTCCGCCACCAAAAGAAATTGATGTGTGGACTGAAGTTGCGGGAATAAGGAAAGGACATGTGTATGGCCTTGGGAGTGAATCTTCTTCATTTGCAAGCAGGCGAAATTACCGTGGTTCAAGTTCCTCGTCAACAGAATGGGTGCAAAGGCATGAATTTGAAGAATTAAAAATTGAAAGGGAAGAAATGAGAATTGAAAGGGAAGAAATGAGAAATGAAAGGGATGAACTTCGTGATATGTTAAAACAATTGATGAAAAGCTTAAACTTTCGGCCCAAGCCATATATTAGAGATCAAGTTCATGAAGATGATGTGGTTGATGATAATGATGACGTGGCTGATGATAATGATGATATGTGTTATGATAATGATGATGTGCCTAATGATGGTGATGAATTAGTTCAAGAATGACAAGTGTAGTAGTGTGGCTTAACTTTTTATGTTTTGGAGTTAGTATATTGCTTTTTGTATGCAAGAGTTGAAAGGGATTTATTCCCTCTTTTGTAAGTTTGAATATGTTGAAAATCATCCATTTACTGATGATACTTGCAAGTTTAGTAGTGATAACTTAGTCTTGGTTATGTTTTGGATTGATTATGTATCTTTTGATAAGTTTTTGGTAATACTTAAATATATTATTTTCATATGGTTGTGTGCTTGTTTAATTGTTTGGTGTGTATGAAATAATTTTAGACATATTAAATTAAATCTAAAAAATTGCTACCCGGAAATGTAAATTATTAATAATAATTATAATAACAAACTCAGATTTCAGAGACCGAAATAGAGACTGAATTTATCATACAATGTTTCTTAATCAGTAGCAAATTCGGTCACAACAAACATATAAATTAATTCAAAATCAGTCACAAAAATGGTCTCTGAATTCAAAATATGGGTTCGGTCACTGTTTCCGTCTCTGAAATCAGTCACTAAATTCGGTCTCTGAAATCAGTCACTAAATTCGGTCACTAAAGATCGGTCTCTAAAATGGTCGCTACGAACTAGCGACCAGGGTTTTCGCTACTGCCCAATTTTGGTCGCGAATTTGGTCGC
Organism: Vicia villosa; assembly: GCF_029867415.1. NCBI lineage: Eukaryota > Viridiplantae > Streptophyta > Magnoliopsida > Fabales > Fabaceae > Vicia > Vicia villosa. Next base: position 1,010,851 of record NW_026705219.1, on the reverse strand, counting down.
TGTTGAATTTAGTGACTGATTTTGCAGATTTTCAGTCTCTAAATCGGTCTCTAAAGGCGAGATTTTTAGTAGTGCAAAACCCTAATCTTGAGCCAGTTGACTTAGAAACTTGTGATCAATAGTGAAACAATGAACCTAATTCTTATGATGATCTTGAGCAAAATCTATGAAGTAAATGAGGACCTCAAGACTTAAGGGTATGACCATGTTGATGAGATCAACCTTTGCCTTAGCTTGAGTATGATACCCTTCTCCTTGAATAGGGAAAACCCTAATCACAAGCAATCTTGATCCCTGGCCTCTAGAGTCCAATAAAATGCATGATTGTATTTGTTATGATCTATTGGAGGATATGTACATGAAGAAAATGAGAACGCATAAGTCAAATAAAAAGAATAGGACAAATTTGAAATATAACAATTATCATCTATCCTTCACCTTATAGGAAGATGACACACAATGAGAAAGAAGAAGTTATAAGTTAGTTAACTAAATAAGTAACTTGTTGGACAAACTTTTCTTTTTATAGCATGTTAGCTAGTACCTTATTATATAAGTTTTCTATAATTAGTATATGTTAATTAGGAGTTTGTTTGACTTTAATGTATATACAGCCTTGGTCTTGGTATGAAGATCACGAATTCTTCTTCTATAAATAGTACTCATTCTTACAAGTTCAATAAAGTTGATTACTTTGTTCATAATCATCATCACATAAAAAAGAATAATACAAAATTCTTTACCTACCTAGTATGTAATTCAAGATACAATTATTGCTTGCGAGGGTCTTATTTTAGTTTTAATTATTTATATTATTCTAATTGACTGACTAGTGTGTGATGAAATCTTAAAAGTGCCAGATGGCAAACAATGGTAGCATCCTCGTACATCCACGTGTACAATGTTGTCACCTTAAACTCCCCTTTTTCTCACAAGATTGCATGTAACGTGTACCTTTCACCACCAACAAAACTTCAACTTCTCCATTACACAGTCCACACTTCAATAAAAAAAAACTTTCATACCAACATACATACTCCATTATTGATTTGAACTCCATTTTCTTTCTCCATGGCTCTTCATGTAAACAGTGGCTGTTTTACTATAATGGGCCACTCTAGAATTCAAAGAATAAGAGCTGTTGCTTCAGAAGGTTCTTCTACTCTTAAGACAGTTGAAGACAAGGTGAAATTGGGTGGCTCTGATTTGAAGGTAACTACAATTGGAATTGGTGCTTGGTCTTGGGGTGATACTACTTACTGGAACAATAATCAATGGAATGGTAACTTTTTTGTGTGTTCCCTCTTCTTTTATATGTTTCTTGGTTTGAAATTCTTTTTCTAATTTCTGCACAAGGATCATTAGTTAGGAATCATCGTATATGTGCGAGTGTGTGGCTTAGTGGTGAAAGCTTGAGTCTTGAGGGTGTGGTCCCCTCAAGGTCCAATATTTGCTGACCGCAATTTTTAACCATGTGAACCATCTAACTTCTCTTGTGGTAATTTTAGATAGAAATGAGAAGGCTGCTAGAGATGCATTCAATGCGAGTATTGATGGGGGTCTAACATTTTTCGACACTGCTGAAGTTTATGGTTCTGGGGTGAGTGACTATCTTATCGTGATTTCATCGATGCGCTTGAATAAATTCATTAACTTATTACTTTGTCTTGTTTCTAAGCTTTCTTTCGGAGCCATCAATTCAGAAACCCTTCTTGGAAGGTAAGACATACATTTTTCGGTATAATCTTCATATGAAGTTTCTAATCCAAAGTCACATTAAGGTTTTTATATGTTTGTCATGTGAAGATTTATTAAAGAGAGAAAAGAAAGGGATCCGAATGTTGATGTTGCAGTTGCAACCAAGTATGCTGCACTACCATGGAGATTAGGCCGTCAAAGTGTTATCAGTGCGCTTAAAGATTCACTCGGTCGACTTGGAATGACTTCAGTGGATGTGTATCAGCTTCATTGGTATGTATGTTACGAGCCTTTTGAATGATATTTATTTCAATCGAAGAATATGTTTTTGATGAATTAATACACTTGTTTTTCAGGCCGGGAGTATGGGGAAATGAAGGTTGTCAAGTGTACCGATTTTATTCATCGAACTATTCATTTGATATAGTTAATGGAACTATTTTTTAATATGAATCGTTCGCGTAAATGATATACTTTTCAGGTTATATTGATGGTCTAGGTGATGCTGTTGAAAAGGGACTTGTAAAGGCCGTTGGTGTTTCGAACTATAGTGGTAACTCTCGATAATAATTATCTTCTATGTAACACTCATACTTCATATTAAAGGCTTTTCAGAGCGTTCGCACACTATCACAACGCTGACTCTTGTTGATTACATACAATCATTTCTATTATCTCATGTTACTATCGGTGTCAGTATTGTGACTAGTGTCTGCAACACTAAATCTTGTGATTACTTACAATCACTTCTATTATCGGTGTTAGTATTGTGTCTAATGTCATGTCAGTGTGTCATGTATTATGAGCATAGGTACTTAACATTCATTTTTCGATGTATTAAGAAAAACGACTCCGAGAAGCTTACAAAAGGTTAAAGGAGAGAGGTATTCCATTGGCTTCAAACCAAGTAAACTACAGCCTTATCTATAGGACCCCTGAAGAAAACGGTGTGAAGGCTACCTGTGATGAACTCGGGATTTCATTGATCGCCTATTCACCAATAGCTCAAGGTAAACAAACTCCTTTTCATTATACTCAAAATCGTAGTTTGCATATCAAAAGAATAATATTTGTAATCGAGCACACTCACTTAGTTTAATTAAGTACTTATAGTATAAGTTCTTTATCAGGTGTTCTAACCGGGAAGTATACTCCTGAAAAGCCCCCAAGTGGACCTCGAGGCAGAATTTATACTCCTGAATTCCTTACAAAGGTACACAGCCATTACTGTTTTTTTCTGAAATTCGAAGATCCGATAAATTTTACCGATATTACTAGCTTCCTTCTTCAAGTGTTGTTATTTTTATTTCGCAGCTCAAACCTTTGCTGAACAAGATCACTGAAATAGGAGACAAGTACAACAAAACTCCTACACAGGTATCCCTTAACTGGCTTGTGGCTCAAGGCAACGTTATACCGATTCCTGGTGCTAAGACAGCAGAACAAGCTGAAGAATTTAAAGGCGCACTTGGGTGGAGATTGAACAACGATGAAGTAGCTGAGTTACGAAGTTTGGCTTCCAAAGTTAAGCCTGTTATTGGTTTTCCAGTTGAAAAACTCTGAAATATGGTTAAGCAGTTACATATTCTAATAAATCATTTGTAAAGTTATATATATATATATATATGTAGTTCAGTCAAAAGGAAAAAGAAATTGTTTTCATAGTAAATTGAAAATTCAGAAAGATTGATATTGTATTATAGTTAATTACTATAGTGCTTTTCTATGAGATCTGCTTTCATATTAGTTATTTTCATCAAACTTTCTAAGATCTACTTCCATTCTTAATTAATTTCTAAAACTACAATTAAAAGATTGATAGATAGATAGACAAAACTTTCTTGAACAAGAAACATCTGAGATGAGTTCTTGTTAGTGCTACAAACACAGTGGAAGCATTTGCTCAAAAGAAGAAGAAATTCTCATTACTTTGAATACATTCAATACAAATATACAAAGCACAGAACACTTCCCTAATAGGTAAAAATACAGCTGAAACAAAATGGGCCTAGACCAACAGAAAAAAAAAAACAATACAAGCCCAGTTCAAAAAAGGATAAGTCCAATATATTTGACACCCCCTCTCAAGTTGGACTGTGTATAGTTGTTATCTCAGTTATCGATACAAAGCTTCAGAGTTAGAAACAATCATGAGAAATAAGTTGATCTTTAAATCGAAATTATCAATCTCGGCCATTTTAGCCATTCGTCTCGTCGAAGGGCGAAATGACTTTTGTCGAACTTTTAGTAGTACAAAGACTAAGGATATATATTTTGGACTTAGAGAATTTTTGAAGTTTCCAGTGACACAATAACTGCACGCAGTCGAACAAGGTTAAAACGGATAAGATCATACAGTTATTCAAAACACGTGTAAAGCTTATAGAAATGAGATTGTATGGCATTGGGAACGTGGCGAAGTTTGCTAAGTCGACAGTTGTAGACGATTACATTAGGACTAGTATATAAGCAATGTTTGTTTATGGTTTTAGGGTATGCAATTCACACAAATTCTAGAAACTCAAAGTATCAGTGTTGAGAGAAACGAGTGATCTGAAAATGTATGTGTTTGCGTTCCACTTAACGAATTAAATTCTTTACTTTACATGTCATTTATTGCACTCAAGTTATTTGACTACATTTAAAGTTTCTTTTTATAATCTTGTTATTGTTTCGACTTTAATGCCAAACATGTTCAAAACTACAAAATTTTGCACAATATATCCGGGATCTTTTCTAGTTTAATCCCTTGAGTAAATTGAAACTTGTCTTTGTTTACTAAATTTTCAAGTAAACAAATCGTCTTTGGCCTTTCACAACAATTTCGTCTCGAATCGAGTTATTGCGCTGTATTTTTGTAGGGTTGAATGTGTTGGAGGTTTTCTTCTAGACGAAGGAACCTTTCTTCCACAGCCTTGGAGTTTTGTTGCTGAACGATGTTGTAAATTCCGTTGATCAACTAGTTTGTGCCTTGATATCCAATGTTCCTCTCAAGAATGCTAAAACCTTGTGAGATCTCAGGTCATTCCATAGGTATTGGAGATGGAACCCGAAGCAGTAGTGTTTGGATTGTTCTCGCTCGTGGTGGAGGGAGAAACAGGCCTAGTTATTAAAGAGCGTTGGGATCAAGGTTCACATTGCTATTAGGAGGAATCATGTCCAACCGACTGGTGGCTGACGGTGCTCACCAGCAGTTGCTAGTGAACCTTCGCGTGCAGTGGCAAAACAAGTCACTCTTAATCCCGCCATTTCTATGGATCAACAAGGATTGGAGGCACGGAAGTTCAGAAACCTATCGGTGTCGAATTAGATTTAATTCATTGCAACTGAACTTCTTTGATTCATAGAATCCTCAGTTTCGAAGTTGAACAAGGCTCCACACTTGAAGATCGAATGTAGAGATGGAAAATTGTAGAGTACGCGGGAATCAATAGTCGGTTTCCATAGACAGTGCCACTGTTCCATTTAGGAACCAGAGGTTTGTAGATTAGTGGAAACTTCGACGTATGAGATCTTTCTATGCGACAGAGTGGGGGCGTTCCTGCAAGGTGAGCACTTCGGCGCTAATTCAACATGTGAATGAAAAGAACATTCAAATTATGTTTGAAACTTGTTACCTGAAATGGAGCCATCTCGTATATGTAGGGAAGAGAAATAACTACCTCGTTATTTTTTCAACATGAAATATGAGAGATCGTTCGATGCATTGGAGGTAGATATCTCCCACTTCCAGATCTTTGAGGGTCCAACGGTTAATTAGAATAATGTTAGAGAAGCTCAACACATGCTTGATTTGAATTTGAGACGCTCTCGTCTTTATGGTGGTCAGATCCATGGAGGTGTGGTCGGATTGAGATAGATAAGGTCAGCCCAAAACAATTTGCTACACTCATCTATCACTTGTGTCTTTTTCTCTTCTCTGTTGCAATTCTCTAAAACCCTTGGTAAGTTGATTTTTTGTTGTGTTGCTTTAGGGATTAAATATTTCCTTTTAAATACATGTCAATTTGGTTTGACCCAAATAAAACAATTCAAATAAAAACTCTTTTTTCTTTTTCTCTTTCTTTTCTAAATAAATGGTGGGTCCCAGTTTAAGAGGGAACTCATCCTACAAATATCCCCCCGACTACTCAAGTGGGAAAGATTTGCTCTATCATGCCTGTCTTCTTTCTAAAGTTAATCATCTTTGTCATCATATATAAACCATTCTCATCAGTATGGATCTTCTCAAGTCAAAACAACTTTGTCTCCAATGCATCTTGTATCCAATGATACCGCACCTCAATGTGCTTTGGTATAGAACGAAACGTAGGGTTCTTACCAAGATGAATTGCACTCTGAGTGTCATAGAACTCACAAAATTCTCTTGCTCAACACCTAACTCTTGTAGGAATTTCTTCACCGACAAAAATTCTTTAAACACTTTATTTGCTGCAATATACTCAGTCTCGGTAGTAGATAAAACAACACATTTTTGTAACCTTGATTGCCAAGACACCCCCTGTTGGAAGAAAATCTCTTCGTACTCCTTGGAATAATAGCGTATACTAACATCTGTTCAAGTGTGCAGGATCATAAGCTCTAAATTAACTTGGTTCTGACCTTGTTAAATAACTTATAAAGAGAAGCAAATGTCTCAAATTTTGAAGGATCAAAATTTGATGACTAAGTCTTGGAATCTTAGCTTCTGTACAACTCAAATTCTGGTGACCTGGAAATCATAGTACTGTGGCTATGGTCCGTACTCTCTGTGAAAAGAAGTTTTATCTTGTCAAAATCCAAATTATCGAGAAAGTAAACTAGGATTTCTAGTGCAAGGCTCGAGGAATTTTAACACGACCTTTTTAGTCTATTCCAACATCCTTATGTTCGCCATGTTTAAGAAAGACACTGTGGATAAAGTCTTTACTCAAAAGATGAAGATCTTCATAGTATATCATCCTCCAACGTCTCTTTCTTGGAAACTGCTTATCAGCAAAGTCACTTGGGTGCGTCTTTTCCAATATAAGGAGCTGAAGGTTCAATAGAAAACTACAATAAGATATTACAACATGAACAAGAATGATTAAATCACTAAGCTTTCGTATATGTTTGTTTTATTTCATATAGTCTTGAGATTTGTTATCTTTGTATATCTTAGAAATCTCAAGTTACAAAGTCTTTGTTTGAGTTGTATTCTTTGTGCACCTATGATTGTATATTAAGTGCATCTTATTGTCTATTCATCTAAACTATTTGTTTAGAGGTTTAGTTGAGCAAGGAAGTCTCTTGCTAAGCTCCTTGAGCAAAGGAAGTCTTTTTCTAGGTTGATTGAGCGAAAGTCTCTTTCTAGGTTGATTGACCAAGGAAGTCTTAAGCTGGTTTGCTTAAGCATGTTTTAATCAAGGTTTTGATTATAGTGGAAAATATATTATGGGACAAGGGTACATGACTACTATCGGTTGTAGAGGAACCATGATAACTTATGTGTGTGCTTTTACTTATTGCTTATGTGTTTTAACTATTTCCGCTGCTATCTCTCCTTGCTTTGATTCTGAACTTATTCAGTTTTAGAAGCTGTTTGAAAAAGAAGCAAAAGATTCCATCATACAAAACTCAATCCCCCTTATTTCTTTTGTATTTTCCTCACCTTCACCGCCCACTGCAAAAGTCATTATGTATCCAAAAGTAGATTTTTGTGGAATCAATATCACTGGCCATATGTGCTTTTGTGTAGCCATCTAACACATGATCACCTCTCCCAAAGCATAAGCACACTCTATAAGTACCTCTAATATATATGAACATCCACTTCACTACTTTCCAATGATCTTTACTAGGATTAGAGAGAAACCGACTAACAACACCAACAACATGAGAAATATTTTTCCTTGTGCATACAATAGCATACATCAAACTACCAACTATACATATGCATATGGATCATTCTTTATATCTTCTTTGTCTTTTTCACTTGTATTACATTGCTCAAATTTCAATTTGAAATGACTAGCAAGTGGAGTACTCAGGGGTTTTGAATAACCCATGTTAAACCTCCCTAACATATTCTCTATGAAATTAAGTTTAGACAACCATGATTTACCTTTTTTTTGTCATGGGAAATTCTCATGCCAAGGATTTGTTGTGCAGGACCCAAGTCCTTTATTGCAAATGACTTGCTTAACTCTTTATTTAAGATTTGAATTTTTTTAGTGTCATGATCAATAACCAACATGTCATTAACATATAACAATAGAATAATATAATTGTTAGAACAAGAAATGTTCTGATCAATATTCTTAGTTTTGATGATAACATTATATATGAATTTTGTATATAAGAATGTGGTACTCTAATTATTCACGTTTTCCATTTCAGGAAAAGTATAAAAGAGTATGCACAAATCAGCGTTCAGAAGCACTGACCCAGAAGTTATGGATGGCTTCATCAGAACATGGTCTGGCAAGACATCAGAAGATGGTCCTGCATAATCAGAACATGAACTGGAAAGCATCAGAAGATGGCAGTCAGAAGCAAAGCTCTGAAGCTCTGATGGTATCACACTAAAAGCACTTCAAGTGTGAAGACAGAAGTTGCATTCTGCACCAAAGCTGAAGACTCTGAAATTCAAACGTCTATTATACACATTCTGAGTCCAGAAGCAAGTACAAGATGAAAAGGCTATAACGTCAAATCTCTGACTGACAAAAGGAACGTTAAAAGCTACAAAAGGCAAAGCCAGTAAAAGCAGTGAAAGCATGGCTCGAGGTAGTTGACAAAAGTGTGAAACATTAAATGCAGCGTTGTACTATTTACGCAAAGCATTAAATGCTCCCAACAGTCATTTCCTCTCAGCGCCTATATATAGAAGTTCTGATTCAGAAGCAGTAACAACACTCTTGCGCAAATACACCGAAACGCTGTCAAACTGAAAATCAAAGAAGAACTTCATCTTCAACCTCACAACTTTGTAATATTTTAGTGAGTGTTAAGAACTAGAACTTAAGAGAAATATCACTTGGTGATTACAGCTTTATTAGAAGCAACCTAAACTCTTGTAACATTTATATTTACATTGATTGTAAAAGGATTTCCTAGAGTGATCAAGTTGTGATCAGGATACTCTATAAGACTTAGAGTGTTTCTAAGTGAAGAACCATTGTAATCAGTTTGATTAGTGGATTAAATCCTCAGTTGAGGTAAATCACCTTGTCAGGGGTGGACTGGAGTAGTTTAGTTAACAACGAACCAGGATAAAAATAATTGTGTTCTTTATTTTTATCTACCATTTTTGAGAAGTTACACTTATTCAATCCCTCATTTCTAAGTGTTTTTCACACCTTCAATCGCCATATGAGAATTTTTTCACAAAGATTAGTAGTGGTTTTACCATAACCAGCCATTTCTTTCCATGAAAGAATCAAACTTTTTGTACCATTGTCGCAGAGCTTGCATGAAGCCATACAAACTTTTCTACAATCTACAAACAAGCTCTTCTTTACCTTTGACTTCGAAATCCTTAAGTTGATGCATATAGATATCTTCCTCCAAATCACCATGAAGGATAGCAGTCGTTACATCAAGTTGTTCAACCTCTAGACTCAAGGTAGCGGCTAATTACAACACAACTCGAATAAATGTCTTCTTCATCACAAGTGAGAAAATTTATTCAAAGTCAATACCTTTTATCTGATTAAAATCTTTCACAACCAATATTGCTTTGTATCATGATGGAATTTATTTTCTTCCGACTTTATCTTGTATACCCATTTAGTCTTAAGTGCTCTTCAACCCTTAGGAAATTTTACCAACTCAAATACGTGATTCTCATGCAAGAAGTTCATCTCTTCTTGCATGGCCTTCGATCACTTTTCTTTATCAACACTTGAAATGACCTCTTGATAGTATTCTGGCTCTCCATTATTAGTGATCATCACATACTAGTATGGAGGATATCTTTGAGAAACTTGATGCTCTCTAGTAGATCTTCTCAACTCAGGTTCAATTAGTGGCTCAAGTGAAGACTCTTCAACTTGCTCATCGTGATAAGGTTCTTGGTCATTGTTTATATTCTCACCATATACCAGTATATCTCTCCTATCAACTTAATTTCCACTAGGAGGTTTTGGCACAACATTAGTGTAACTTGTATCTTAAGATTTTGGCTTCTCTGTTTTATTAAAATATTCAATAGTTTGGTCTTCAAGAAATAACACATCACGACTTCTGATAATTTTCTTGTCAACTGGACCCCACAATTTAAAACCAAACTCTTCGTAACCATAACCTACAAACACACACTATTTAGATCTTTTTCAAGCTCGGATCTCTCATATCTTGGGATGTGAACAAAAGCCCGACAACCTAACATTCTCAAGTAACTATAAGAGACATTTTTTGTCCATACTTTATTCAGAACATCACCATCAATTTGAATGGAAGGAAAGAGATTGATCAATTCCACTACAGTTGTCAATGTTTCACCACTAAAAGATTTTGATAACTTTGCATGATAGAGCATACACCTGATTCAGTCATTAATCATACAAGTTATTCTCCCTACAACTCTGTTATGTTGAGGCTTCTTTGGAATAATATTCTCAAGCTTGATTATATGCTCTCTACAATACTCTTCAAATGAACCTTTATATTCACCACCATTATCAGCTCTGACACATTTCAACTTCCTTCCTTTCTGTCTTTCAACACTTGCATGAAAATGTTTGAAAACACGGAGTACTTGTTCTTTAGATTTCAAAACAAAAGCCCACACTTTTCTAAATTGGTTGTCAATAAAAGTAACAAAATATAATGCATCATTTAAAAATTTATCATCCATCATGCAAACATCAGTGTAAACTAAATCTAGAATATTTGGCCTCCTATGAGGACCATCACTATTAAAGAAACTTTATGTTGTTTACTAATAAAATAATAAGTGCATGTTTTTAGAGGAGTACTTTTCACCCGAAGAAAACTTTTCCTTGCAAGAATATTGAGACCTTTCTCACTCAATGTACAAAGGCATCTATGCCATAAATCACAAGATGTGGCTTCAACTACATTCACTTTCTCTTGATCCTTTGTGATCTTACACATGTGACCACTCTCAAAGTAAGTGCGATAACCTTCAATATCCAAGGTTCTAACCGAAGTCAATTTTACACTAATATCATGAACATGTCTCACATTCTTCAATTTAAGTTTGCATCCAACACTAGTTTACCCAAACATCTCCCATATAAAAAATTTCACAAACTCCCTCATTTTCCATTTTTACCATTCCAAAATCACCAACAATATAAGATGAGAAGAAATCATGCCTGGGAGTAACATGGTACGAGGGACCTAAATTAATAATCTAAGTTGAATCTTGTCATGCATTGTTTATGGAATTATCATTTTTCTCCCTCTTGACTCGGTAATAATCTAAGTTGAATCTTGACATGCAAGGTGTATTTATCATTTTTCTTCTCATTACCTTCATCTTTTCCCCTTAAATATTCTCTTTTGAGAAACCTCCAATTTATTTTTATGAGTCCCACCATGCCATAATGGCAGCATATAATTTCTTTTCTAGTTCTTGACTTGCTTGTCATGCTTATGAAAATTTATGGTTTTGCTCCTCTCTCTTGACTCGGTAACCAGAGCTTTAGACTGATTAGGAGTAACAATCAAACTATGTTCACTTCTTCTAACTTATTTATTAAGCAAGCTATCTTTAATCGTTGGCATTATCAATTTTCCATTTGGAGATAAATTAATAAGTGTCACAACAAGAACTTCCTAGTTATCAGGCAAGGGACTAAGCAGTAATAAAGCTTGCAACTCATCATCCAACTTAATATCAGTAGCTGCCAACTGGTTCATAGTATTCTTAAATACACTTACATGCTTTGTCATTGAGTCGCCATCCTTGTATTTCATATTAACCAACTTCTTGATCAAACATGCTTTATTTTGCACATTATTTCCCTCATACAACTCTTTTAATTTATTCCACATTTTCGGCGCATGAGTTTCAGCTTTAACATGTGGATATACACTCACTTCCAACCATTGTCTGACTATACCAACTGTCTTTTGATTCATCTTCTTCCATTCGGCATCATACTTATCACTTAGTTTACCTTTTTCCCTACTCAATAGGATCATACAAATCTCCGTTGTATAACATATCGTCCATGGGAGTCTTCCATAGTGTATAATTAGTAGAGTTGAGCATAATCTTATCGAGCTCTTAATTTTTCTCCATCTAAAATGCACAAAATAAGTCAACCAGAGTTCTCGACACCACTTTATTGGAAAAAATCAAATAATCGAAATATTTGTCCAGCTTAATACTTTTCCAAACTCGTGCAATTTAAATAGACAATCAGCAGAATCAATTCTAGAGCACAATAATAATAATAACAAAAAATAAAATAGCGAGAACACCAAATTTTTAATGTGAAAAACTTTCTCCAAAGTGAGAGAATAAAAACATAGGACCTGATCCAATAAAACCTTCTACTATATCAATAATGAAAAAGTTTTCATAATAACACTAGAGAATAATAATCTTCATCAATAAAAAAGATAGAAAATACACTATAAACAATTCCTCCATAAAATGTGGGTATACCAAAACAATTTTAAAGAAAGTTAAAAAAATATAAATAAAACTAAGTAATAGAAATAACATACTGAATTTGTAATTAAAAATGATAAAATTTGTTACATTCATCTATCACTTGTACCTTTGTTAGGTTACTTATTTCTTATGTTGTTTTAAGAATTAAAAATAAAACCTTTTAATTTTAAATTTATGTGAATTGAGTTTACCCAAATTAAACAACTGAAAAAAACTTGTGTCTTATTAAGTTACTTATTTATTGTGTTTTAAGAATTAATAAATTCTTTTAGATATATGTCAATTGAATTTGACCTAAATAAAATAATTCAAATAAAAACTTTTTTATAACAACTGGCGAGACTCTCTCATTTAAGAGTGAAACCATGATATAATTTTAAAAGTAGATTGCCGATAAAAGAAATATTTTTTGAAATGTCTCAAAATCATACAACCGAAATATTTTAGCATTCAGATATTCATAGTCTTAAAGTCTATTCATACAGTAAGATTCAGACTTTTTTTATAGTTTGTCATCTTGTTAGCATTTAAGTAGACACCGCTTGGAATAATCAATTAGAGGAGATCACGGTTGTTGACTTTTGAACAGCACATTTATTTGAATATTGATAATTTGGGTCTTGGATTTGACTTGGTTAATTTATGCAGAAGATCACAGTTTGAACTTGTGGGAAGTTGATTTAACAATATATCATTCATTATAATATACACACCTTTGACTGTGGTTTTGATTGGGACAAAAAAAATAAGTTAAATATAAGCATCATCTAAAAGAAAAAAGATTGAAATAAATTAAAAATAAAAGTTAAAAGGATCTGATACTTGGTGTAAAGAAATTCAAAATAAAACATCAAAAGAAATTGAAGTCTTTAAAAGTTCGTCTCGGATCGAGTGTCTTAATTTATATTTTTTTTTTTAGATTATTAGTGTATAATAAATGTATGTATCTTTCAAAGTATTAATGTAATGCACATACACTCAAAATGTTTTACTAAAATTGTTTGATTTTAAAATGTTCTTAAACTCTATTCAAGCATAAAGTTAATCAATTATGAAGTGAAAATTCTCTCTCTTATCAATTGAAACGCGTGTCTAATCAATTATGGAGTGAACTCGCCCCTAACTTATTAGAAACCCTTTTAATTAATTAGGCTTCGAACATGTTTGTATTATTTCTTAAAAAGCTGCGTGAGATCAATTAGCTCCGCGGACTTATCAATTAGTGAGTGGATTTGGCCAATTTTTATTTCCCTTTTTGCCATATTTGTTTTCTATATAAAAGGCGAGTTGTGTTCACTTCTATAAAACAAAAAATTGATTTTATGCTCTTCTCTCTTACTTAATCTCTTCTTAGAAACATTTATATACACTTAATATTATTTTAATGTTGAACAATATTTTAAAAACGGGACCGACTCGGTCGATTTGATCGATTGGACCGTGAAGTAGTGGGAATCTAGTCTGGTCAGTTTTATAAAATCATGTGTGGATCAAAACCTAAAACAAACAAAAAAATTAAATTGAACCGTTCAAAATTGTTCGAGTCAAAGAATTGAAGTCAATTTTGTGAAACCTCCTAGTTTAAAGAAATACATGTCACTGGCCAACTTTAGTATTTCTTTATTAAAAAACTTTAAAAAAATATATGTCAGCATTAATTAAAACATTTTCCATTAAAAACAAAAGAAATTATTGTTTTTATAAGATTCAAACAAATTTTTAAATTATATCATTTTATTAAAGTTTTGTTTCTTTCGGCTACACTCAATAATTTTCATTTTATTAAAGTTTTGTTTCTTTTGGCTACACTCAATAATTATCATGTAGTCTCTTTCAAACATGTTCACGTCGTTCAATTCAATATTAATCATTGTAGTTTACCTTAGGGTCTATGTTCATATTTTATTTTAGCCACTCTTTTTTTCTTTAATTTTAAATTGATTTTTTCATGAATTAAGTATAATGCTTGCTTATTCTTGGTATTGTATCCTATTTAATTTATGTATTCTAAATTATTTAAATTTTATTTAAATAATATGTTTTGTTATTTTGTTTTTGGTGTTAATTGTTTTGTTTAAGTTTATTGTAATTATTTAAGTTATACAAATTATTTTTTAATAAAGTTGGAAATAAGTGTGATATTATATTATGTTATTATATTTATAATTGACCTGATTGTACTAAATGTGCAATGAATTTTTAAAATATTTATTTTGTTAAGTTGTGAAAATATGATTATGTATGACTCACTACAAAAAATACGCTCTACAGCGACGTGGAAGCCACGTCGCAAACTGAAAATTACGTCACAATCAAAATATAGCGACGTGGGCCCCTATGTCGCAGGAGCACGTGTGGCAAAGTAATAGCGACGTGGAAAACACGTCAGAAGGTTACGACGTGATTCCCACGTCGCAATTAATTTATATGGAGAACATGTCCCTGCACGCAGAGCAGATGTGGCAGACTGAGAAATTGACTTTATTAGCGACGTTGGTTTCACGTCGCAACCTTTAATGTTTTTTATTTTTAAAATTAAATACAGACGCAGGTATAATTGTATTTATATATAAGAAATTAATTAATTAATATAATAAAATTTATATATAATAAAATTTATATAATAAAATTTATAAAATAAAATTTATATAATAAAATTTATATAATAAAATTTATATAATAACATTTTATAAAATAAATTCATATAATAAATTTTATATAATAAATTCAATTAAATAAAACTAAAAATTTAAAACTAATATTTTAATGAATTAAAATGTAAAATAAGTTGCATAAATATAAATTTAAAAACAAATGAAATACAAAATGTTTTTATGAGGCATCATCATCATTCGGAAAATAATTATCAGGATTAAAATCATCATCCACTCCGTCATCCTCCGGCTCTGGATCAGGAACATTACGAGAATTTCTACCACCTTGCATAAATCGTCTCATCTGCTCCTCCATCTCAGATTGCCTCTTCAGAATGCCCTCTATCTGCCGCGCATGTTGTTGCTCTATATCAGATTGCGTCTTCCGCATCATCTCCATCTGCTGCTCTTGTTGCTGCCTCAGGGCCCCATTTTCGCGTCTCGCCTCACTTAACGCCAATTTCCTTACTGTTTCAGCTTGTTCGTGTGTCAGATTTGGTTGACGCGATCCACCCTCTCCATCTATAATTCTTTGAAACATATTGCGATCACCAGCTCTTTAGCTGGACGCCAAATTTCCAGCCCCAAAAAAGCAACCATTAGGCCCTTTTTCTTTAATAACCTATTCCAAATATAGTGATCAACATCAGCGTTAAGCGGCTTCCCCTCTGCTGGCATGTATTGAGGATTATTTTCCAGAAAAATTGCAAGCAATTTATTATAATCATCTTGCACACATATTCAATAAAAAAATTTAAGTTAAATATTTACATGCATATTTAATTATACTAAATAAATATGTACATACTATAATAAATTAAAATATATTAAAAAGTTGCCACGTGATTTTCACGCCACAACTTATGATTTGCGACGTGATTTTTACGTGGCAATTTATCAATTGCCACATTCACGCCACAATTTATAGGTTGCCACGTGAAAATAACATCACAAATTTTTTATTAAAATAAAAAAAATAAACAACATAAATTTCATTACTTACAAGATACAATCTCGTGCGCTCGTCGATAAAACATCCCGATCTCCTTGTCCGGGTCCTAGAAAGCAACTCATGCATCAATGGTTTTCTCCCCAACTCCTTAGCCTAACTAATAAAATTAAAAATAATTAGTAAAATATATTATGAATAAACATGTTACTTAAAAATTTTAAAATTTTTACCAATCGTCGGGCATGCTCCGAGGTACTAATACTTCCAACTGTATTTACACAACCCCCCTTTTCAGATGCCCTCATCTTCTTAAAAATTTCTGATTTAGCCAGGAATTCTGGAGTCTTCCAATATGTAACAAGCTCCTGAAAAACCTCCTCGCCTATCCAGCTAGGACGGATGCTGTTAAGCTCATAATTCTCCCTAACTCGCCGCAGCATATCAGACATTCTTTTAGAGCATCTGGTATTGAAAACTTTTTTAACCATTTTTTTATTCAACGGATCCCACACACATTTCACCTGCAAAGTTGTATGACATTAAAATAAAAAGTTAAGTAATTATAATGAGAATTTCATTTAAATAACAATAACTAAAAAAATAAATTAAATGCACAACTTAAATAGATAACAATAAATAACAATACCTTAAACATTTTAAACAATTCATATTTATTTTTAACATCTCCATAGCTCTTAAAATATGATTTATACATCTGCTGAATTATATAATTTACAATCCTAGCAGCAGTCCGACTCGGCGCAAAACTAAAACAAAAAATGAAAATGTTAAATATAAATTTATACAAAAGATGAAAATGTATACATACTATAAAACTTTTTAAATAGGAAACTTACTTGCTTCCTTCGGGCCAAATCCAAAATCTACCGTCAACGACATGAATCTCATCGGGATCATCCCTCCCACGAAGATCAGCTCCATCTATCTCATCAACTACCTCATCAACTTCCTCATCAACCTCACGTGCCGGTACATGTGTGGGATGTGGGGTGCGTGAGCCTCCAGCCTGTGTGGGATATGGGGTATGTGAGCCTCCAGCCTGTGTGGGGCGTGGATGGGGAGATCGTCCAGCCTGTGTCGGATGTGGACTAGGAGATCGTCCAGCCTGTGTCGGACGTGGACTAGGAGATCGTCCAGCCTGTGTCGGACGGGGAGATCGTCCAAAATATACTTCTTTTTGTCCAATTGTGCGTGACTCCGTATCCTTCAATTCGGCATGCTTTGCCAATATCTGTAAATTTCGGTAGCTCACTAACTTGTTCCCATATAGCCCATGATGGCATCCAGGCGGAGGCAAATATTTCACTCGTACATCTTTTTTAAAGTTTGTCATGTTTCTTCTATAGGAGTGATTTCGTGGTAGGAATCTGCGGTGACAGTCAAACCACGAGCTTTTCCCACCTTTATCCAACGTGAACCCTTTGTTGTGTCCTATGCAATGCGGACAACCCATTTTGCCATGCGTATCCCAACCAGACAACATGCCATATGCTGGAAATTCGTTGATGGTCCACATCAAAGAAGCTCGCATTGTAAAGTTTTGTTTACGTGATACATCATAAATCCATTCTCCAATCCACAATCTCTTCAAATCATCAATGAAAGGTTGTAAATACACATCAATTCCTGCTTTTGGACTCGAAGGTCCTGGAATGACGCACGTCAAAAACATGCATGGTTTTGTCATGCACATCTCAGGAGGGAGGTTGTAAGGGGTTACAATAACTGGCCAACAAGAATACATACTTCTCAACGCTTGAACATAAGGAGTAAAACCATCTGAGCATAATCCAAGCCGGACATTTCTAGGTTCTACGGCAAAATCAGGATGTATTCGATCAAAGTGCTTCCATGCCTCGCCATCAGATGGATGCCGCATAGTGCCTGGACTTGTTTTATTTGTATGATGCCATGTCATTTGACTTGCATTGTGCATTGAAGCAAACATTCTTTTTAACCTTGGTATTATCGGAAGATAAAACATGGACTTTACTGCTACACGATCTTGATTAGTGTTAACGGCTCTACTACAAACTTTATATCTTGGACTCATACAAAACTTACATTCCTCCAACAATCCATCTTGAGTACCAAACTCATTGTCATAAATCAACATACAACCATTAATGCAACAATCAATCTTTCTTACTCTTAAGCCCAACTTCGACACCAACTTCTTTGCTTCATAAAATGTTGCAGGCAAGTTGTCTTTCATTGCAGTTGAGTCCAACATCATTTTTACGAAGAATTCCAAACACTGATCAAGAAATTTCTAATTTGACTTGGCGGCCAATAATCTCACACACATTGATAACTTTGAGTCAGACGATCCATCAAACAACATCGTATTCATCTCATTCAACAACTGATAAAATTTATGCGCTTCCTCATTCGGCAACTCTTCCCCACCAAAATCTTCAGGTTGATCATAGGTCACGTTCACACCAAAAGCATCCTCAACCATGTCACCAATCAGATTAAAGTTTTCCTCATATTCCATAGGTGGTTGACTACTTGAAGCATGCGCGTTGCTAATCTCTGGTACGTTACTAGGCAGTTCTTCACCGTTAAACGTCCAAACCCAATAATTTGCAATGAAGCCCCTTCTATGCAAATGAGATGTTACTTCCTGTGGGTCACTAATTATTGGTCTACATTCACATTTAAGACAGGGACACCTAACTCCTCCTTCGCTTCGACATTATTCCTGAGCAAACGCCCAACTGATAAACCCTTCAACTCCTACTATAAAATTGGGTTTAAGTCCCATTCTTCCTGAAAATGTTCTATCGTACATCCAACTACGATAATACCGATAATACTCATACTGCACATTTATACAATTATTGTCATTTTGAGTTAGAAATATTAATCAACTTAATATTATTCTTAGACGTATACTAGTTAATATTTACTATTCTTAAAAATATTATTTAATAACAATACTACTAATATTCTTAAAAATATTCTTAAAATATAAATTTATTTACCTTTTAGGAGAAATATTAGAGATTGATTGAATTAATTTGGTATTTGAGAGAGCAATTGAGAGAGCTTTACAATGGTGGTGGGGAAGAACAGGGGCTGCAAAGGAGAAGAGAGAATGAAACAAGCAGAAGAAAATGAGAAGTTCTTAATCTGAAACATAAATGTTTTGGTTTTTTGAATTGATATATAAGGAAATCAGCGACGTGGTATTCACGTCGCAACATTGCCACGTGGGACGCACGTCGCTACCACCAAACAGTCATAATAATAATTACACACTCTGCCACATCTGTAAAAGTGGCAGAGTTATTTTCCCAGTAAAATGTTGCAACGTGGGAGTAACGTCACAACTCAAATTCAAAAAATCTCAATCCTCCCTCCAACTACAACGTTAAAGTTTTTATTTTTTTATTTTTTACTTTTAAGTAGCTACGTGATACCCATGTCGCAAATGTTTTTTTAAAAAAACAACCCCTGAATTCTCTGATTATAACGTTGGATTGATTTTTTTTTAATATAAAAGTTGGTTGTGACGTGAGAATCACGTCGCAACTACTCACGTGATTGCCACGTCGCTAATTTATGTCGCATGGGACCACCTTTCTTGTAGTGACTTATCTATCAAATTTAGCTTCATATCATTAATTTCTTAATAAATGGTTTGGCGGAAGGTTAAATCGGTTGAACCAATTAAACCTTAAACTAAAAGTCTTGTATGTTCGACCTCCATTTCGGTTATTAAAACATTTGTGTTGAGAGAGCGAAAGAATTAAGTAAGAGCGGGGTCGGCCCTGGATAAGGTTAGGAGTGCAGAGGTATAGGGCCTAAGATTTTAAGGGCCCGATTTGTTTTAATACTCACATAGATAAATAATATTATACACATATCAGACTCATTTTTTTATATACTCGTAGCATTATAAAAAAAATTATACACATGTTAGGCCCAAAATTTTATACGTGTCATTTCATTTTCTTTTATTTTAATGTTCAATTTCAATACAATTTGCATTATTCATCCATCAAGCCAGAATTACAGCTCTGTCAATTATGAAGTTGTTGTTCTAAAAAAGCAATAGTTATCAGATATACAATTCACCCCTCCCCCCTTCTTGTGTATTTATCTCACCTTAAGGTTTCACTAGTCTTGATGTGTTATAATTATATACTATGTTAAATTTGATTGGTTGTTAAAAATTATATATACTTACTTTATAAATTATATAGGGGTGAATTTAGAATAAAGCCTTTGAAATGTGAATAACAAATAAAAAAGGTCTGTCCGAAAGTAAGCTTCTAGAAAGTGATTAAATAAGCAAAGAAGGGCGTAAGACGTGTGTCCGAAAGTAATCTTTAGGATAATTAATAAAAAATGAAAAGAGATATTTAATAAGTAAGATTTTGGAGGATATTAACGGGGAAAAAAGGGTGTGTCCGAAAGAAAACATTAGGAAAGTGAATATCGAGATAAAAAAATGGTTTGTCTAGGAGTAGAGTTCTGAATGCATCTCTTACGATAACTTAAATGATTTTGTAAAAAAAAATATTTGTTACAATGATAATAACATTTTAAGTACATATATTCTAGGCGTAAACTTGACAATCATAAAACTCGGAAAATAAAAATTTTGTAAAACGTAGTTATGTTATAACTTACAACTAAAAAATACGCAAAGTCATTACAAATTTAAAGTTACAACATGGACCAATGTGAAAATTAGTAATATCATTAGATTTAACCATATGCATTCGTCCATTGTATATTAGTCGACACACATTAAAATATCCTCTTGTACCAAATGCTCAAGGTAGCCATCAAGCATCGCATCAACATCTCTCTGCTACAATGTATGATGCACAACAGTTGTTGTATCCCTAGAGATAATCTACAAATAACTAAAATCCTCAATACATGCTCTAGTAGATAGGGGTATATATGTCCAAACTTACATGCTATCCACCTAGAGTACAAATATCCTCTAAGGGTTGTGTCTGATGGTGATCTCCATATGGAGTGAAGCATATGTCTTCCGTCAAAATACAGTCAATGGAATGCTTGTAAATCTTGTATGCCCCCAAGTGGGGAAATGAGGCAAGCATGATGCAACTCTTCATAGTAATCGACCACAATTTTCCACGGGACGATAGAAGGAAAATGTTGGAGGACCCGAGACTAAATTAGGTCATATAAAATATTAGTAATTATATTATTATTTATAATTTATATAAAAATAAAAAGCCACATTAATATTATTTAAAGAGTCAATTGTTTCTTTCCATCTGTTTGGTCTTGAACTTACTTGTTTCAT
Source organism: Vicia villosa (assembly GCF_029867415.1). Taxonomy (NCBI): domain Eukaryota; kingdom Viridiplantae; phylum Streptophyta; class Magnoliopsida; order Fabales; family Fabaceae; genus Vicia; species Vicia villosa. Next base: position 989,618 of record NW_026705219.1, on the reverse strand, counting down.
CCAACTTGGAGTACAAGCAAACCAAATATGAACCTTCCTAATTATAATCATGAATATATAACATCAATATATGTTGCACTTTATCCACATAAATGGTTGTTTCAATCAAGTACAAGAAATATATCCTCAATGCACATTGTTTGTGATAATAGGTGAGTGCATTATTAATAGAATGGATAACACTTGCAGTTAGATCGTACTTTTATATGGTTTCCAAATATTTAAATCGCGTATGAGTTCCTTGTGTTTATGTAATCTCGAGCTCGACCTCACTATGGTGGGCTCATAAGTATTAAACCATCAAATCTAGTGCTTCAAATATCTGAATCAAAGAGTGATCCAATAGTTGGCCTCTGACTGGAAGATACGGAAATAAAGATGCATTGTCCAAAGTGATGCTCATCTTATAAATGGGGATATGAAAGAAGGATGTCTTTGAGCTTTATTTTTCAATAAAAGCTTACGACACTTCATGGTCGATGAATTTGAATCCATTTTTAGCAACATCCTCTAGCATAAATGCAACTAATACATCCTAAAACCATACAACATCGGGATGCATCAACTTTGATATCTTCCTAACATGACTGAAACACTTTATTGGCTTATAGAACTACAAAAATTAATTTATGTATGTAATCAATAAAGATGTTCAATTTAATTATATATATATATATATATATATATATATATATATATATATATATAAATTATAGTTACATACAATATTTACCTCTTTGGTCCATATGCGAAGGGAATCATGGTCTAAATAAAGTAGAAACAATTATGTGTATTATGGGTCCCAAGGAAATCCATTAGGTGCAGCACTAGTGCATGAAAGGTTTTTTACATCGGGCGAAAAACATATTTTACATCGGGTCTGGGTCCGATGTAAAGTCAAGTGATGTAGTAAATCAAAGAAATTTTACATCGGTCAGCAGTCCGATGTGAAAAATACACCTACCACATCAGTTGGCTGTTATATCTTATGTGAAATAAGAGGTTAATTCTATTTTTTAGAATAACTATATTTTTAACATCAGTTTCCTTAATGACCAATGTAAAATATGGGTTTTAACATCGGTTGCCTTATTGGCCTGATGTAAAATATAGGTTTTTACATCAGTTGCAAGGCGTGTCCCATGTAATATGTTTATTATCTTTCTAAAAAATTAGGCTGATTTTTAGCGGAATCGGGGTAGATTTCCTGTAATTTTTCTTGGTACCTAATTATTCATATTTTTCCAACATCACACAGACCACATTTAGGTCGCTATTTTTTATATTTTTTCAACATCACATTTAGGCCGCTATTTTCAATTTTTTTCTAACCAGTGAAGGGTAACTTCATCGTACTAACTAGCTAGAATGCACATATATATTCTTCAAAATAAACAGTTGATTTACAAAAAGTATTAATCTAGAATACACACGTGTACAAAAATTATAAGGAAGTTTACACACGATGGACTACTACAACAACAAAACAACTTAAAACATACAAAAATATTCAACCATATATATATATATATATATATATATATATATATATATATATATATATATTACCATATATATATATATATAAATATATATATATATATATATATATATATATATATATATTACCATATATATATATATATATATATATATATATATATATATTTATATATATATATATATGGTAATATATATATATATATATATATATATATATATATATATATACAGAGAGAGAGAGAGAGAGAGAGAGAGAGAGAGAGAGGAGAGAGAGAGAGGAGAGAGAGAGAGAGAGAGAGAGAGAGAGAGAGAGAGAGACGAGAGAGAGAGAGAGAGAGAGAGAGAGAGAGAGAGAGAGAGAGAGAGAGAGAGAGAGAGAGAGAGAGAGAGAGAGAGAGAGAGAGATGAGAGAGAGAGAGAGAGAGAGAGAGAGAGAGAGAGAGAGAGAGAGAGAGAGGAGGAGAGAGAGGAGAGAGAGAGAGGAATATCTACTATCTATCTATTTACTAAGAAATTGACCAAACTGTCAAAATTACTCTTCCCACTAAAAAATATTACAATACAAATTGGACAAAATAGTAACTAACAAAATCACCCAACCACTTTTCTATCTCCAATGAAAATCAACTTTTTTGTCAAGTGTCAATTGCATGTTTATGATTCAACTTTTTTCTCCCAAACACACATCTTCTCTCTCTTACTTATAATTTCAAATTTCTTTTACATTTCATTTTCCCACACTTTATTACTTTCATTTTAATTTTTCTTAATTTATTTATTATCACAAAAAATATTAATAATCTATTTTTAAATTTAATCTTACTAAAAAATTTCAAATTTCTTTCACATTTCATTTTTCTATACTTTCTTACTTTCATTTTAATTTTTCTACATTTATCTATTATCACAAAAAAATATTAATAATCGATCATTTAATTATATCCTAAAATATTTAATTTTTCATGGGTCACTATCAACTCAATATTTAATTTTTTTTATCGATCATTACACATTTTCTCCTATCTTAATTAAATTTAAAATTTCTCTCACATTTTTTTTCACACTTTCTTACTTTCATTTTAATTTTTTTCTCTATTTATTTATTATCTCACGGGTCACTATCAACATAATGTCTATTTTATTTTAATCAATCATTGTCTTTATTTGAGAGATAATATCTTTATTTTTTTATTTTTTCTCCATCTCACGATTTTTTATTATTATTTAATACAATTAAATTTCCATGATTATTATTTATTTTACATTTGTTTTTAAATATATTTTATATCGCATCAAATAATTTTTTTATTTCACGGGTCATTATCAACATAGTAGCCATTTTATTTTAATCAACAATTACTATTAATTGAGAGATAATTTTTATTTTAAATGTTAATATTTCATTTTTATTATCTCCATCTTATAGTATTTTTTATATGATTATTTAATATAATTGAATTTATATGATCATTTTTCATTTATAATTAAACCATTCATTTTTAATTTATACGTATCTAATTAAATTTTATACAATATTAAATAAATTTACCCGTGCGGAAGCACGGGTATCTTACTAGTTCTTACTCAAAGAGTAAGTTATCAACACTTACTCCACATATTGACCATTAATTTTTTTAATCTAATGGTTAAAATTAATGAGTAATTAAATATGGAGAGGGGAAAATCAATACTCATTAATTTCAACCATTATATTGAGAAAAATTAATGGTCAAGATGGGGAGTAAGTATTGATAACTTACTCTTGGAGATTATAAGTAATGTATCACTATGAAGATTTATTAGCATTGTATCATATATTGCAATTTATTGTTTTTATTTCAAAACGATTAAATTATATTTATTAATAGTATTGTATCATATTTAATAATTTATAGGTGTAATCAAAAATTATAAAATATAGGTGTCACCAAAAATTGGTCAGACCCAAAAGAGAAAAAAATAGCGTAATAAAAAAAAGAATAGCTGGGAACCAAAAAAAAAAATAGCGTCGGCTAAAACCGACGCTAATAATAAAACAATTTTTTTCCCATCTGGGAGACAGCCAATAGCAAATGGACACGTTGCTTAATGTAGCGACGCCCATAACCGATGCTAACGATGAAATACAATATCAAAAAGGGGAGCTAATCATGAACGACCACGTGGCACACCGTAGCGTTGCATAAAACCGACGCTAATGGTGTAACCGTAGACCTCTGGAGCATGTTTAGTGTCCCACTTAGCGTGGCTTAAAGCCGACACTAGTGGTAGCGTCGGCCCATCACTACCTTTGCTTCGGGGTTTAGAATGACAGCCCCGACACCGACGCTAGGCCGACGCTAAGCGTTTGTAGCTTCGGTTTTTGGTCAATTAGCGACGGCTTTTGGCCGACGCTAAATTGCTGTTTTCTTGTAGTGGGAGTAAATATAACCCTATATATTTATATAAATGGTAATATATATATATATATATTACTATATAAATCACCAGATAAAGCTTAATATTTATATAACTAAAAAAAATATTTTGTCCAACAGAGTCACAAATCATCTTGTGTTAATTTTGTTGGGTCATCAAATACCTACAATACGTAAATAACAATATAGAGATATTCTTTGAAAATTCACATTAAGTCGCAAAACACAATGTAAATAACAAAGTAAAGTTATTTTTATTACCTGCATCCAAGACTCGGTTATATTGACAGAGACAATATCCAACATATTTTTCATCACATAGTACCCACACTCATTAGAGTTATGTTGTTGCCTTGTCTACAAATAAATGACATAATAAGTGAATACTTATCATAAAATTAAATATAGAATTATAATTTTCCTTTGGGGGCACGTGGTACTTGTGGCACTTAATAGGTGATTTAGCACTGACTAACCTTTAATTGCGGATTTTGGGATCGCTGTGAGCTATTAGCAGCTTTTGATACTTGATTGTAGTATTTGAGCAGAAATGTTTTACACAAGGGAAACTTCTCGCCATTAACAATAACCCAAATATTATTCTTCCATTTCCTTGCTGTCTCTCTTCAAGAGTGTTTTTCAAATGCAGCAGGAGTCAACTTGTCTATCATTTAAAACTACATAAACATAAATTGATGTCATGAAGAAGAAAAAAAGTCTAACATTATTTTGGGATAAAACACTACATAGGTGCAAGATAAAGAATTATAATGTCATTATAACACTCTTATCACTATATATATGAATATGATTCTGGCCAAAAGAAAATCCTTCACTAATACTGGCTGAAATTACTAAAATCATACTAACAAAATAAAAGTGAAGCTAACAAAATGATGATCAACCTACCTTGCCCGCCACAATCATGAATCATTCATATAAATGAAATAAACTAGTAGCCGTCTGTCCCCGTCAAAACACTACCAGAATGGGAGCAATAAATCTTTTCTTATGAATCACTTTTTTCAATTAAATCATGAAGGTATGGTAGGAGATAACTCTATAAATTATATTTTCTTACGTCAGTATATTTCATGTATAATATGTTATGCAATTACTTAAGCACATATCATGTAGTGCTAAATCCATCCTGCAACGTGACATACAAGATTTATGAAGTAACTGTCATTACACTTGTTTAAAACCTAAATTTTGGTCTTTCTGCATCAACAAATACTCTACCATGTTGATCTACTCGTATATATCAATATTCAAGTAATAAAATAATGCACAAAATGGATCAATGTTATCAATGATGCATGGATGAATATGGCAGCACGCCATAAACCCGACATATATACATATTGTTTCAGCCTAAGTTAATATGTTAGCACACTGAGGCAGCTAGCATGTAACAAAAACTGCCTAGTGCCGCCATGGCAGAAATTTGACTACACTGCAGTGAATACATGGAACAACTAAAGCTTGCATGCTATCTCGATTTAAATTTTACATAAAAAATCGAGAAAGCATGCAATGAACTATGTAATATTATCTTCTATTTTTCATTTGTATAATAAATTGCATATTTAATATCAATCATGTATTTGATAAGTTTTTGTTTAATATAAGCATATTATATTACATATTAGTATACTGTATATTACAAATGTTTGTGTATACATGCGATTCATATGAATCCTGATTTCATGTGGGTCAACCTTAGGTACTAGGTTCTTCTAATGATATCAACTACATTCATGAACAAAAAAAGTGCATAACATCTTATGTTAAGCTATATTACTTTTAGTTGAATTTTTTGTTTAGAAAATTACCAATTTCTTTTGATAGAGATATCAAAACCTCCGTAGGTGAAGCAAAAGGACCAAACGTAACAACAGTTGTGTTTGTATTGAAGATATGGAGGCATTATCTTTTTGGTTCTAGATTTGAAGTATTCAACGACCATAAAAATTTGAAGTATCTATTCGATCAGAAGGAACTGAATATGAGACAACGAAGATAGTTAGAGTTGTTAAAGGATTATGATTTCAGTTTGAATTACCACACGGGTAAAGCGAATGTTGTAGCGGATGCGTTAAGCCGAAAGACTTTGCATATGTCGGCAATGATGGTTAAAGAGTTGGAGTTGATTGAACAGTTCCGAGATATGATTTTGGTGTGTAATGTGACACCGCAAAGTGTAATGTTGGGCATGCTAAAGATTAATAATGAATTTCTGGACAGCATTAGAGAAGCTCAGAAGCTCGATGTGAAGTTGGTAGATTCGATGGTTGGAATCGATCAGTCTGAGAATAGTGATTACAAGTTGGATGCACAAGGTGTGTTGATATTTCCCAATCGAGTTTTCATTCCCGATGACATAGAGATGAAGAAGATGATTCTTGAATAGAGTCACAGAAGCAGTTTTAGTATTCATCCGGGAGCTACTAAGATGTCTCAAGATTTGAAGAAGTTTTTTTGGTAGCCTAGAATAAAACGAGATATAACGCAGTTTGTCTATGCGTGTTGGACTTGTCAGAAATTGAAAGTTGAACATCGGAAGCCTGCAGGATTGATGCAACCGTTAGAAGTTCCGGAATGGAAGTGGGATAGCATTTCAATGGACTTTGTGACGGGATTTCCTAATACTTCAAGAGGACATGATTCTATTTGGGTGATTGTTGATAGTCTTACGAAGTTGGCTCATTTTATTCCTATTAACATCACATACCCAATATCGAGGTTGGTAGAGATTTATACCCGTGTGATTGTGAAGCTGCATGGTATTCCATTGTGTATCATGTCGGATAGAGATCTGAGGTTCACATCTGATTTTTGGAAGAGTTTGCAAGGAGCGTTGGGTTCTAAGTTGACGTTGAGTTCGCCGTATCACCCTCAGACGGTTGGTCAGACGGAAAGGACTATTCAATCGTTGGAGGATTTGTTGAGAGCATGTGTTCTTGAGCAGGGAGGTTTGTGGGATACTTATCTTCGTTGATCGAGTTCACTTATAATAATAGTTACCATTCAAGTATCAGAATGGCACCTTTCAAGGTGTTGTATGGACGAAGATGTAGAACTCCTTTGTGTTGGCATGAATCGGGTGAAAGTGTAGTGCTTGGACCTGAAATTGTCCAAGAAACTACCAAGAAGGTGAAATTGATTCGAGAGAAGATGAAAGCTTTGCAAAGTAGGCAAAAGAGTTACCATGATAAGCGAAGAAAGGATTTGGATTTTCAAGTTGGTGATCATGTGTTTTTTAGAGTTACACCTGTGACTGGTGTTGGGCTAGCGTTGAAGTATAAGAAGCTTACTCCTCGTTTTATTGGTCCGTATCAGATATCGGACAGAGTTGGAAATCTGGCGTATAGAGTGGCATTACCGCTTAATCTTTCGAATTTGCATGATGTGTTTCATGTGTCGCAACTTTAGAAGTATGTTTCTAACCTTTCACATGTAATTCATGTGGATGATGTGCAAGTACGGGATAATCTCACGGTGGAGACGATGCCAATACGAATTGAGGATCGTGAGACAAAGACGCTCCGAGGCAAGGATATCGCTTTGGTGAAAGTGGTTTGGACGGGAGCTGCTGGAGAAAGCATGACTTGGGAATTGGAAATCAGGATGCGTGAATCCTATCCAGAGTTGTTTGAATCAGGTAAATTTTTTAGGACGGAAATATTTTTTTAATGGGGGAGAGTTGTAACGTGCGGAAAAACGATTATTTGCTTAATTTAGTCAATTGGGATATTTATTGAATTTTTCGCGTTTTGGAACGATTTAGTCGGTGTTAGTTCGGAATAACGGAGCGATAGTGTAACACCCCACACATAATTGACTAGTATATTATGCATTAAATGTTAAAAATTGATATTGAGTACATACAAAATCTATAGTTATAGAAAGATCCATATTGAGTACAACATGAAATTCTACTAGGAATAACAAAACATGTGTCTTCAATGGATCTGCACAACGGAAGATGAGATCAGACGAGGTCCCCGAGCCGTCATCACTTCCAAGTCTTCAGTCCAAACCTGCTACTGACCAACCACTACTAAACTGCACCTGAAAAAAATATAAGTTGATTGGGGTGAGATTACTAAATCTCAGTGAGTCCTCCTATCCTATGGGTCCACTCGGATCTACAGGGTACATGCATCAAAACCGAATCCACCATTGATTCGGGGTTTATCCTCACATCCGATACAAGTACGAAGAAAACAAGGAATCGTCCACCCTAGGACTCATCATATCACAAGTATACAAACACATATGCCAAAACCCATACCCGTGTACGGGAATCCAAAAACGCGTTAATGCCTCGACTAGGTTATAAAACACATCCTCGATGAATCACGCCCATGCCTATTGTCAAGAGACTTGTACAAGCACACCGCAAGATGATTAGACGGGTTCGCACAAGCCTAAATGGCCGCGAGATGACCTTAGCCTAATTGGCGTCATTGTCCCATTAACCATCTTCACGCACGTGTGTTAACGCTGAGTACAAATACGCCATCTTGACACATGGGTCCATCGGGCGAAAGCCTAGTGATGTAGCCTACATGGCATCACTAGAGATGGTTTACGTGTTATGCGTAGGCCTACTTAGCCGCATAACGCCACCATACCGAGCACGCAAGTGTGTTAACACCAAGTGAGTAAAAAGCCACGTACGGCACTCACGAGCACACTGCAACGGTAGCTCAGGTGTGAGCCCAAGATCACACGATCGGGGCTGTCCCATTGATCACAAAGCCCGGGACATAACGCAACCTAGCCCCCGGCCCGTTTCGATTCAAGCATACACACACATCAATCGCCAATCACACAAGCACACAATCCCAATTGTTTAACCGAAACAACGGGCATCAACAATATATTCATGTCTCATCACAATATAGCATTCACATTTAAACATAATGTAGCAATTAAGTGCAATGAGATTAATTCATTCTAATCATGCATAATTCACATATTAAAATTACCACATCTATGACCATATATGACATTAGCATGTTTAAATACCAATTAAACAAGTCTCACATGACTAAGGAGACATCCGGTTCCCTTTACGGAACGAAACTGTTCTCGGGGGAAATAGCAACATACAATTTCACTCGACAAGACACACTAAGTGGGGTTCAAATATAATTAAAACAAGCATTCTGGTTTGGGGACCAATTTTATTAGAAAGTACACGTCGCTAGCTTTCCAACGATATAAAGTTTGCGCGAAACGGACTTACGACGTAAAAGTTACGAATCTCCGAAGTTTGCTGATTTTTCCCTCTGCGCCCAGGGTATCCGATTACCCAAAGACAATAACCGATTACTGGCCCTAAAAACCGCCCAAAATTGCATTTTTAACAGCGTAATCGGTTACCCACATACCCGTAACCGGTTACTCTGCATCAGAATGTGTTTTTCTGCATTTTTAAGGGTTCTAAAAGCATCGTAACTCATTTTTAGGTTCCTCAATAACCCAATTACGAATCCTATCATATTTCAACAGTGTATAACATGCAATAGCACCACTAGAACACATATTTGATCAATTAAATCACATACTATAAACAATGAGCACCAAAACATGTTAAGCATCATGATTCTATGAATATCTCTCAAAATCCCAAAACCCCAAATACAAACCCTTACATGCAAATCCCCAAAGTTACTATCTAAGGACTCACCTTGGATTTAGAGAGATTAGGATGGTGTTAATGCAGTCTTTGAACTCTCCTCTTGCCCAAAGGTTCACCCTATTCATCATCATTTTCGTAGCTGCATTTACACACAAACTCAGCATGAACCACTCCACTTCAAACCTGCTTATCTCACTCAAAACAGAACCCATGAATGCGAATTAGTATATCAAATCGAAGGGAATTTCGTTAGCTATCCAAAACTTCAAGAATTACCTCAATCGGAGCTGTGAGCAGAGAGTTATGGCACTTTTAGTGGAGACTGTCCATGGGTTGCGAAAATGGAGAAGATGGACATGACTTCTACTTTCTCCCACTTGCTTCTAAGTTCTTCTTTCTCAAAAATTCTGACTTATAACAACTAAACCCCCCCCCCCCCCCCCCCCCCCCCCCCCCCCAAACATGCCCTTATGATCATGCAATAGAGATCAAGATCCATTATGTCCTCTAACTAGTTCATATTTACAACAATGCCATGTAGTCACATTCTAACTATGCCATTAGATTCTAACCATTCCACATGAAACTTTCTCTTAATAATCCTTCTTAGATTAATGTAGAATAATTCTATTTATGCATTTCCAATTACCAATTAACCAATTAAATGATTATTACCGGTGTCGAAGGATCGGGGTGTTACATTCCCCCTCCCCCTTAAATTGAATTCGTCCACGAATTCTTTCCGATCACCACAGAAATAACTGTCCAAGTCTATACCAACCAGGGAGTGGAATGTTTCTTACATTCCTCCTTTAACTAACATCATTACTCTGTCTGAGTGTCGTTCCATCCGAAGAAACATAATCTGCCAAAACACTTTGTCATACCCCAATTTTTGACCTAAGATACCACCTCATATCATTGCATATGCATCATTTGCATCTCTAACAAATTGCATAGTTTGTGTTTGCTACTTGTGACTCAGCAGGGATTTAATCAAGAAATCACTCATCAGTACAAGCAATAATTAACTAGGGTTTTGTTCTCCCTTCATCTCAAATGAATCATCTTCATCCACAATCAACATTTGGTCCTCAGAGATTCATTTCAACAAGCTCAACAGCTTTGAATCGACCAAATTAGGGTTTTGACTTAAGACAGCGTACTCTTGACTTTTGCTCAGGATTTGACCCAATGACTTGGGACAAGACCTCAAGACCGCAAGTACATCATTTTGACCTAATCCATTAGCTCAAGACATCTCCTACACAAAGATTGATCAGACAAATCCTCAGATCAGGGTTTTGAACTATCAGGGACTGAAATCAGGGATCACATTTGGGAAACCCTAAAAATCCCCAGGAAGTCAATCAAAAGTTTCAATCATCTTCAAATAATCCCTATGACAACATCCAATGGAAATTACATCTCAATTCAAGACCTACAGTCATCAATTTCATCTGGTCGACAATTAGGGTTTTTGACCTAATTCATCTGAACAACTGACTTTTTAATCAGGACAAGATGTCACAACTCAAACTATGATTCAATATCCTCTAATGCCTCAATATGATCCATTCATACCATTCATTTGGTGAGGATAGCCTGTTTCATTTGAAATCTCCAAAAACGCGATTCGTTTGAAAAAGTCAACTGCACAAGAACACCTTTGACTTTTGGGAATTTTGGTCAACCATGACTTTGGAAGTTGAAAATCATCAATATATGATATATGAAGTCATTTGATCAAGAAAAATCAAGAAAATCAATCAAGAATCAAAAAGTCAAAAGTTTGACTTTCCATACTTAGAAAATTTTCTAAGTGTTTTGCATGGTTTTTTTCAAACTTTGGAAGGGAATTTCTCAAAATTTCACCTACAAACTGAAAAAAACTTCCAACATGAAAGTTGTAGATTTTGATCCAATAAACAACTTTGACACATATAATTTTTTTCCATAAGATTAACCATTTAAGAGATATGGTGCTTCAAAGTTGGCATCTTTGGAAAATTTCACTTAAAACTTCATTTTTTTTCAAAGTACATGGATCTTTTTCACCCATTTCCTTAAAGGTATTGAAGAAACTTTCAACTAGGGTTTTGAAGTGTGTAACATGAGCTTTCCAAAATGTCCAAGAGCATGAAAAAATATGGAGTGTAGCCATGGTTTTGAATTTTGACATTAGTGATCATTTTCACTTGAATTTTCACCATTTTTTCACTAAGTTTCAAGACTACATGACCTATAATCCAAGCAATGATGCATAGAACCAATAATTGAATGATATTTTCTGATTTGAAGATCAGAATGGAAGAGGATAGGAAGCTTGGAATTTAACCATGGTTTAGTCACTTTTAACCATTTGCATTTAATGTGAAAGATTCCATTTTATCTCTTAAGCCAAATCATCATTCTTGAATCAACTTGCAAGAGCTTTTAGTTCAGAATCCTTGGCCTATAAATAGAGGTTAAAATCATCTTCAAACTCACACCAAAACCTCACAAAGCATAGGTTTTCTCTTTCTTTCTTGAATTGCAAGTTTCATAGTTTTCAAAGAGGTAGAAAACTCAACCTCTAAACCATTGAAGATCTGAGCAAAATGATGCTTCTAACATCTCATAAACATCATATGGGATGTGTTTGATCCACTCACACACCCCAAAACACCTTAAAACTCAGAATCATCATCTCACCTCCATGTTTGCATAAAGAGAGCCTTATCATGCCAAAATCCATTCAAGATCATTTCTGTCCAAACTAACACTTCCAACACCTTATATACATCACATATGAACTATCCCAACACCCATCATCAATCAAAAACTTCATAATCATCAAGTTCGATTCACTCTTGAAGCATCTGCAGATCGGGTACCATGGCCATGCTCAGATGAATTCAGTTGGTTCCAAGCATCCAGACACCTTCCATAATCATCATTGAAGCTATCCAGATCGATACAAAGCATCTGTAACACCTCTATTGAAGAATCAAATCTCCAGTTTTGCCGTTTTTGAAGGTAAGCTTCATGAACTTCAAACTCTATTCTCCATGCATCATAAATGAAATATGAACATACCATCTTGTTTCTGCACCTATGAGGATCATTAACCCTCAATCAATTGCATCATATCATGATCATACACGATTTCACGATGATTTGTCATATTAGGGTTCTTCGTGTTCATCAGAAAATCAATGGACTTAGAGTGAAAATAAATGAAATTAAATGGTACCATCATGTTCCTTATGGAAAAACGAGTGAGATACACCCTTCACTTGATCAATTTGGTTCAGTTTTGAAGATTTTCAAATTCAAATGGGGATGGTGTTCTTGGCGCCATTTTTTGCGAAGGAAATTTAAATGTTGAGTTTGAAATATAATCAAATCTTTTGCCTTTGTTAATCAGACCACGCGCGTGGTCCAGTTGGTTATGCTTTTGAGTGGTGAGCATAAGGTCGTGGGTTCAACACCCTTAGGGACCAAAACCTTTTTTTTTAACACTATTTTTCTTCAATTTTCTTAACAACTTTAACTAATTATTTAACTAATCAAATCAATTTATTTTTGCTTCTTTTTTTGTACACTCTTTATTTAACACATATATTTTATGAATATCAAAAAAAATCATCAAAAAATATTTATTTGATACATTTTTAATTAGGTTTAAAATGATACATTTTTAAGTGTTTTTAAATACTTTAAATATTGTTTTTCATTTAATTTTTAACCTAATCACTTGTAAATTTTTTTTGTGATCAAACCCTAATCATTTAGGTCTTAATTGAGTATTAAAACTTGTTTTAACTTAATTAAGTTGTTTTCTTTCAAATTCAAATTGTTTTAAGACGAGCGATCGCGATTCTTTTTCAAAACGATAAACCACTTCTTTTTTAAATCCTTTTTGATTAATCAATCGATTTTCAAAATGAAGTGGGGCCTCTCGAATATTAGAGAGTGTAAGTCCCACTTCTTTTTTTCTTTTGTACTGTCTTTTTAACAATAAAACTTCTTCAAAAAAATAAAACCTTTTCAAACAATTTTCAAATCATTTTCAAAATAACAAAACTTCAAACTATTCAAAACTTTTCAAATATACCATGGGCCTCCATGTAGGTATAAGTCCTAAGCCCCTTTCATACCCTTTTCTTTTTCTTTGTACAAAAAAGAAAACTTCTTTCAAAACAACTTTTAAACAGTTTTTCAAACGACGCGTCTGTAAATAAACAATCAACCATGTTTTATAAAATACCATGGGCCTCCATGTAGGTATAAGTCCCAAGCCCTTTTGTGAATACCTGTTTACATAGCTTTGAATAAACTCAAGTGGGTCTCTCCCCGAGTATAAGACCCGAGCCCCCGTGTATACAAATGGAGCATGCTTACAGGTATATTTCCTTCATAAACTCCATTATATACACATACACCTTGTCATATATATATGCTTATTCATAATTGTTCATACCTGTTCATGTTTGTTCATACTTGTTCATGTTTGTTCATATGTGTGATATGTGTGCTTGTTCAACTTAGTACAACACTAGGTTCCCCATAGCCTCCTATTGGGCTTCGTGCAAAGAATCTCCCTAGTTTAGGTTAGGACATAGAGTATGGTTTCCCGGTGAAATCGCTCTAAGAGCTCAAACCAACTATACCACGCCTCCCCTTGGGCTTTGTACAAACGAGTGACCCTCCCATAGCCTCCTCTTGGGCTTACAATGCAAGGACCCTCGATTGTCCCTCCCATAGCCTCCTCTTGGGCTTACAATGCAAGGACCCTCGGATAGCCTCCTCTTGGGCTTCGTACAAGGACCCACGGGCTTCTTATAAGCATCCCCAATATCCAAATCAAATACCCTAGGAGATTAGACATTTATCATCTCTTTGAAAGGAGTATCTCATCTATATCATCACAAACAATCAATCAATCAATCAACTTAACTTTTTTGCCACAAGGCTGGCTAATCAATCAAACCGTTTTGCCACCGTACTGGCTGATTAATCAAAGTTTTTGTCACAAGGCTGACTTCATTGAAACTTTTGCCACAAGGCTGGCTGATTAATCAAAACTTTTTGTCACAAGGCTGACTTCATTGAAAGTTTTTGCCACAAGGCTGGTTAAACAAACAAAAACATCTTTATCATTCTAAGCGCCATAAGTGGCATGGCCCAGGGCTTATAATGAAAAGATTTTCAAACGAAAACAAACAGATGTATGTGATGATATAGATTAGATACATCGAACATTTAGATGACATTTGTCTCTTATCCTTTGCTTCCACTAGCATAAGTGGGAACTACGATTGCTCTGACTTTCTCAACATCCCTTTGAGAATACGTAGGCACAAGGTCGTATCCTTGGCGAGCAAAACTTCTCTCTAAAACCATTCAAACCTTAGCACCCGTAGACCCCGAGCTACAGATGCTCTGATTCCCTCTAGGGGATATGTATGCAGAGGATCGCGATGATCTTTGCGAGCATAATCAAACAAACACCTTAGGTCCCACCTATTTCACAACAGAACCTCCACCGTAACATGGAATGAAAAACAATAAAGAATCCTATAGAGTACTATAGATACGTTGGGTGCTAATACCTTCCCTTCGTATAACCAACCCTCTTACCCAAGATCTCTCCCCCCACTTTTAGGTTATTGCAGCTTTTTTCCTTTTCCTCTTTTGGAAACAATAAAAAGTTTGGTCGAAACAAAGAAAAATCATTTTCTATGAGCACTCGAGCCCAAAGAAGGCATCAGGTGTCTCATCCCACAAAAAAGAGGAACAAAACGATTTTTCGCCCGCGACAGAAAAATGGCGACTTCACTGGGGACCATCTTTTTATTGTTTCCAAAGGAAGGGTTATTTCTAATTATTGTTTTTATTTTAATTTTTGTTACATGTGTGATTCTTTGGTTCTGTTACTTGTGTGGTTCTGTTACAAGTGATACATTATGGACAAATCCTAACCCGGATTAAGTACACATAAGAAATTAGGTGGAGGGTATAGTCATGTACAGGCGTACGTGAGAATCCTTCCGCTCAGTGGAGGTTCCTTGTTGGTAATATATGTTTAGCATGTTTCGTAGCGAAAACATTATTGCTGCATTGAACTGTAGAAGCTGAGTTGGCCGTAGAACCCCAACCCATCCTGGCCTTATTAGGACGTGGTGCAGAAACGATCCAGGTGAAGACTTGGATAGTTGTCATGCGGAGAACCACACTCAGACGAGTTTTTCTTGAGAATATTACTGGCTCATGAGATGAATTGTGGAAAGCCGGTAATATCCGAAAGAAAAATGTAGACTCTGACGTATCAGTAGAACATGTTGTACAGGTGATTAACTAGAACTATCCCATTTTTGGTTCTCTGACCTCATGCTCGTGACGCTGGACCTTTGAACCTATGTGTACCATGTTTGTGTTACCATGTTTGTGTACCATGTTTGCGTTACCATGTTCGTATTACCATGTCTGTTTTACCATGTTTGAATATGTGGCATTCATGCATCCACGCATTCATACATTCATTAAAAAAAACCATCTTTTTTCCATAAAAACATGATTTTTCCAAAGATTTAGAGAAATTTTCTTTGCAAACATTAGGATTAAGTTATGGCAGAGGTAAAGAGGCATACCAAGAAATATGGTTTCAAAGCGCCTGATGTGGGAAAACTGATAGAGTTATCATCTTTTGTACAAGATCCTTCGGATTTTAGGAAAAGTTATGGAAAGCTTTTGCCTATCCTGAATACTCATGTTGATGAAGGACTTCTCAAGACTCTGGTTCAGTTCTATGATCCCGTCTACCGTTGTTTTACCTTTCCAGACTACCAGTTGGTACCGACCTTGGAAGAATATGCCAATCTTTTGGGTATTCCTGTGTCTGACAAAATACCCTACAATGGTTTGGAAGCCATTCCTAAGTCACACGTCGTTGCAGCAAGTATCCACTTGAAGAAATCTGAAGTAGAGAGTAGTTGGACTACCAAAGGAAACCTCCCCGGTCTAACTTCACACTTCCTAATAAAGAAAGCCTTTGATTTCATCGAAACTAGTAGCATGATAGCTTTTGAAGCTGTACTAGCCCTGCTCATCTATGGGTTAGTTCTGTTTCCCAACGTCAACGACTTTGTTGATATCAATGCCATAAAGGTCTTTCTGATTGGAAATCCTGTTCCGACTTTGCTTGGTGACATGTATTTCTCTGTTCATCATAGGAATCGCCAAGGCGGTGGAATCATTGTTTGTTGTGCACCTTTGTTGTTCAAATGGATTGTTTCACACTTATCTGAGTCTCCTATTTTCACGGAAAACCGAGAAGGCCTGCGTTGGCCTCGAAGACTTATGTCTCTTACTAATAATGATATCCGTTGGTATACCTTGGCTCACTGTGGTACAGAAACCATTGAAAGTTGTGGAGAGTTCGCCAACGTACCCCTCATTGGTACACAAGGAGGAATTAACTACAATCCGATTTTAGCCCGACGACAACTCGGGTATGCAAATTCAACTAAACCCTTTGGTCTCGCAGTGGAATGCTACTTTTACAAAGAAGGGGATGATCCTCAAAGGTTGAAAACAAGAATGGTAAGAGCTTGGTACGACGTCCGATGGAAAGAAAAAGGTGAAGCGAGAAATTGCATTGCCGTGGACACCTATACCTGCTGGGTAAAGAGAAGAGCAAAGGAGTTTCAAATGCCTTATGTTTATGAAAAACCCATGTTCCCTGCAGTATCTCAATTGCCCAACATTCCCACTATGGAGGAATACCAAGACACTTTAGCCAAGATGAGGATAGAGAAAGATGCTTGGGAAGAAAAGTTTCGTAAGACCGATGTGGAAAACAGAAGGTTGAAGAAACGAGTGAAAGATCACGAAGAAACTCTTTACCGTCAAGATGGATGGCTCATGAGCAAAGATGAGAAGATTCGTCATAAAGACGCTGCAATCAAAAGGTACATCAAAGAAAGCAAGAGAAATCTTGAAGGTTCAACAAGCAACGCTCCGACTCCTGATGATTGGAAGAATATTGTTGACAAGCTGAGGACCGAAAAGGCCGAATTGAAAGCTCACTATGGGAAAGAAATCATGAAGCTCAAGCTGCACAACGCATTTGGTTCTTCGTCTGATGAAGATGTTTAGGATTTGTTTAGCTTTTTCATTTATCATTTGCTTTTGTAAGGAGCTACGCTCCAATGTTGTAACATTTCCCATTATTGCAATAAAAAAAAATGAATGAATAAAAGATTTGTTTGTGTTCAAATGTTTGCAAGAAAATAATCTTTAAAATATTTGAAAAAATCATAAATTTCTTTTTGCATACATCATTCTGCATATCGAGTCTGTTGTATAGAGTCTCATCTTTTGGACCTTTCTCCATTAGATCGTCAAGCTGTCGCGTCTCAAAGTTTCTCGACCGCGCTCGCAATCAGATCACAGATACAATACTCGTTCAAGCAGAAGAAGAGTAATGGAACACTCTGAACAAGAGAATATTGAGCTCCGTGGTACAGTGACCACCCTTCAGGAAAAGTTGGAAAGTCTCACTACTCTGGTTGACTCCTTAATGGCCGCACAGAATCAGCCGCCGCCACCCAACAGCCAAGCGACAGTAACATCTGAAGTCACTACTCCAGTTTCTACAGTTGCATTCGGCATTCCATCTTTCTCCATGCCAGAAGGCTGGGGCCCGCCTTTCAGCTTTGGTACAGGATTCCGCCATAATTTCTCTGGGGTTCAAACAACCACAACTGAAGCGCCTGCTGCACAAGGTTCGGCGTTTATTCCACATTCAGGGGTAACTTTTTCCCAAATCACTATGGCATTTTCTCAACCCACTATGACGGTTCCGACCCCTACGGTTCACACTGTTCCTTATGATGGCAATGAGATTTATCATGATCAAGGTGATAGCACAAATCCGCGTAATCTTGTGGAAGATCTCCAAGAGCAATTTAACAAGATGCAGTTGGAAGTTAAAGCTATCCGTGGAAAAGATTTGTTTGGAAAGAATGCCCAGGAACTATGTTTGGTTCCCAGTGTACAAATACCTGCTAAATTCAAGGTCCCAGACTTTGAGAAGTACAAAGGTAGTTCTTGTCCACAAAGCCATCTTGTGATGTATGCCAGGAAGATGTCTACTTATGCAGATAATCATCAGTTGCTTATCCATTACTTTCAAGACAGTTTGACTGGTGCCGCACTGAAGTGGTACACAGGTTTGGATAGCACCAATATTCGAACTTTCAATGACTTAGGCGAGGCCTTCGTCCTACAATACAAATACAACTCGGATATGGCTCCAGACAGAGATCAGCTTCGATCCATGGCTCAGAAAGACCATGAAGCTTTCAAAGAGTATGACCAACGATGGAGAGAAATTGCTGCTCAGATTAATCCACCGTTAAAAGAGAAAGAGATGACAAAGATCTTCTTGAATACTCTCAGTCCGTTTTACTATGAACGCATGATTGCTAGTGCTCCAAGTGATTTCACCGAGATGGTAAACATGGGGATGCGTCTAGAAGAAGGGGTCCGAACCGGACGTCTAACTAAAGAAGGTGGATCTTCAAGCGGAACCAAAAAGTTCGGAAGTGGTTTCCCAAAGAAGAATGAACAAAGTGTTGACATGGTGTCCCAAGGGAAGCCAAGAGGAAATGTCAATCGTCAACGACAGGTTGCTGCTATTGCACCAGCCGTTAATACAGCACCGAATCCGGGGTTTACTCCGCAGTTTCAACAACAACAGCCTCGACCACAGGCTCAACAGTTTAACAATAATCAGAATCGTGTACAAAGAGCTCCACAGTTTGATCCGATTCCAATGACCTACACAGAATTGTACCCTGCTTTGATTGAAAGAGGTCTTGTTCAAACTAAAGCGCCACCACCAGTACCTGAGAAACTCCCATGGTGGTACAAAGCTGAGGTCTCATGCCCTTATCATCAAGGAGCACCTGGCCATGATCTTGAGCATTGCATAGCTTTGAAATATGAAGTTCAGAGGTTGGTTAGATCTAATCTCCTCTCTTTCAGAAATTTGAATCCTAATGTGCAAGCAAATCCGCTGCCCAATCATGGAGGGCATGTTGTAAACATGGTGTATGGATGTCCTGGTCCATACCGAGTCTATAATATCAATTTCTCAAGAGCGGATTTGGTACAAATGCACGCCACTCTCTGTCGAGGGCCGAGTTTTCGCCAGCATCACTACGGTTCCTGTAGCATATGTTGTGTAGATCCTCACGGATGTTCGATTGTGAGAAGAGATCTCCAAGTACTGTTGGATAATGGTACTATTCAGATCTACAGAAATAGGGATGAAAATGAAGTTAACATGATAGGATGTTATCCGCATGAGCTTTTAGTCTCAGATATCAACTCGGAAATGCCTACAGTTAACATCATCGTTCCTCATTTCAACATGCCTGAGCGCATGGAAGTTACTTACAACAAGCCGAAGGTTCCTACTGCTCCTTTGATCATTTGTCTACCTGGACCTGTTCCCTATGACTCTGACAAGGCAGTTCCATACAACTATAATGCTACAATGATAAAGAATGGACAAGAAGTTCCTTTACCTACTCTTTCATCTGTTGTGAACATCGCTGATGTGAGTCGAGTAACAAGAAGTGGACGTGTGTATACTCCACTACCTCCGAAGCAGCCTGTTGCTCCTGCTACCGGACAAAATCCTATCAATACACCAGTGGGAAATCCCGAGGAAACTCCTGTCAGTAATACAAACACTGATGTTGGTCAATCCAGTGGAACCAATGTCAATCCTGACTTTGATGAAATTTTAAAGCTTATCAAAAGAAGTGAATACAAGATTGTGGATCAGCTTATGCAGACTCCTTCAAAAATCTCAATACTTTCATTGCTGTTGAATTCAGAAGCCCACAGGGAAGCCCTGATGAGAGTTTTGGATCAGGCTTTTGTAGATCATGATGTGACTGTTGACCACTTTGATGGGATAATAGCCAACATAACAGCTTGTAACAATTTAAGCTTCTGTGATGAAGAACTCCCCGAGGATGGTAGAAATCACAATCTCGCTTTGCACATTTCTATGAACTGTCAGTCAGACTCTTTGTCCAATGTGCTGGTAGACACCGGATCTTCCTTGAATGTGATGCCAAAGACGACTCTTGCTCGGTTATCTTACCAAGGAATGCCTATGAAGTTCAGTGGTGTAGTTGTCAAAGCATTTGATGGATCGCGAAAATCTGTTGTCGGCGAAGTCAACCTTCCCATGACAATTGGTCCACAAATATTTCAAATCACTTTCCAGGTCATGGACATTCAAGCTGCTTATAGCTGTCTGTTAGGACGACCATGGATCCATGAAGCAGGGGCAGTAACTTCTACGCTCCACCAAAAGTTAAAATTTGTAACAAATGGAAAATTGGTAACAATAAGTGGAGAACAAGCCTTAATGGTGAGCCATTTATCCAATTTCTCTTTCATTAGTGCTAATGATGTGGAAGGAACACAATTCCAAGGTCTCTCTTTAGAAGACGAATCTTCCAAAAAGAAAGCATCAATCTCTTCTTACAAAGAGGCAGTGAAAGTAGTAAAAGATGGAACTACCACTGGCTGGGGGCAAGTTGTGATCCCTACCAAGAATGAAACCAGAGAAGGTCTCGGATGTTCACCAACATTCTCAAACTGCACCAAGAAGGATGAAACCCTTCGTCCGATCAAAGGGACATTCATTAGTGGAGGATTCCTTAACCCAATTCCTCAGGAGGTTAATGTCCTTATCGAAGAATGTATCGAAGAAGGTCTACCTGATTCTGAAGAAGAATGGAAATGTTATCTCAATGACTCGGGATATATATCTCAGGAAGAACAGTATGCACCATTTCATCCTCCTTCAGAGAAGTCTAAAGAAAATGAGCCTATTCCTGCAGAAATATGGGATACCTTGGGACAACCAAGTGGAAAATTTGATTATATGGTGAAATACACTGCACCTGAAAGTTCAAAGATTTCCATGGAAGATATCCAACCAACTGGATGGGGAGATTCCTTTGAATATGATAGTCAACCAGAAGAGGCTTATCAGCCTTGTCAATTTCCTCAGCAGCCTGAAATTACTGAAAATTTCAACTTCAATGCATCTGCCAAGGTTCATAATCCTGAAGATGGTTATTATCACATAAATGCCATTTTTGAAGATGAAGGGGAAGATGGTCCCGCAACTGACTCGGAAAGTGTCGCTGACAATGAGTCTCTTCATCCTGAAGACTGGGAAATACATCCTGAAAATTCTGAAGATTGTGACTCATCATATGCTCTTCAAGAAGTAGAAGAAGACCGTTTCAATTCTACAAAGAACAAGGTTGACAAACCAGGACCTTCAAATCCTGCCCGACCAGCGGTCAATGTCAAAACTGAAGATAATTCTGAGGAGATTTTTCCTGAATACATAATACACAGAGGAGTTCGTTGCTACTGGAAAGCTGTCGACGTTCCGAATGTTGTTCGCCGCTCAAAGTAATCACCTCGCTGTTATTTTGACCTCCTGCCTAGCCCAAAGCAGAGAGATGTTTTATAGGGCTTTGCTTTTAAATGTTCCGCCCAAATAACTTTGTGTATAGGGCTTTGTTTTAAAAGTTTCCCTCTTTGTCCTGCCCAAGACAAATGAGTTTGTGTTTAGGGCTTTGTTTCAAAAATGAATCATAAATAAAGTGTCATTTTGAATTCCCTGCATTATATGTTTTATTTTTGCTTTTTTCTGGAAATGGTAATCCTAAAAAACCAAAATAAAAAAAAATAATAAAAAAAAACTTTTCAAAAAAAATCTGCATACACTCTTGCATTCATAAATTTTCTGAAATAAATATAAATCACATGTGCAGATTTACTATTGATAAACCCATTGAATGCAATAACCCTATGCCCTCTCCCAACTTTGAGTTTCCTGTGTTCGAAGCCGAAGAAGAGGAAGAAGAAGAGATTCCGGACGAGATCTCTCGATTACTTAAGCACGAGGAAAGAGCCATTCTGCCTCACAAAGAGCCTTTAGAAAAGATCAACTTGGGTTCTGAAGAAGACAAAAAAGAAGTGACCATTGGATCGCTGTTTGATGCTGATATCAAGAGTAAGTTGACAGACCTTCTCAAAGAATATGTTGACGTGTTTGCCTGGTCCTACCAAGACATGCCTGGGTTGGATACCAATATTGTTCAACATTACTTGCCATTGAAGCCAGAATGTTCGCCAGTTAAGCAGAAATTGCGAAGGACTCACCCTGATATGGCTAACAAGATCAAAGTGGAAGTTCAAAAACAGCTCGACGCAGGTTTCCTTGTCACCTCAGAATATCCTCAATGGTTGGCCAACATAGTGCCAGTTCCGAAGAAAGATGGCAAAGTCAGAATGTGTGTTGACTACCGTGACTTGAACAAGGCCAGTCCAAAAGATGACTTTCCATTACCACATATTGACATGTTGGTTGATAACACCGCTAAGTTCAACGTCTTTTCCTTCATGGACGGGTTCTCTGGTTATAATCAGATCAAGATGGCTCCTGAAGACATGGAGAAGACATCTTTCATCACCCCATGGGGTACCTTTTACTACAAAGTGATGCCGTTTGGATTGAAGAATGCAGGCGCAACTTACCAAAGGGCAATGACTACTCTCTTTCATGACATGATGCATAAAGAAATTGAAGTTTATGTGGACGACATGATAGCCAAGTCCAGCACAAAAGAAGAACATATTGAATACCTTTTGAAGTTGTTTCAACGACTAAGGAAATATCAGCTTCGCTTGAATCCTAACAAATGTACTTTTGGGGTTAGATCTGGAAAACTCTTGGGTTTCATTGTCAGCCAAAGAGGTATTGAAGTAGATCCCGACAAAGTCAGAGCTATTCAAGAGATGCCTGCACCAAAAACTGAAAAGCAAGTAAGAGGATTTCTCGGACGATTGAACTATATCTCCAGATTCATCTCTCAAATGACTGCTACTTGTGGGCCAATTTTCAAGCTTCTCCGCAAAGATCAAGGGGTTGTATGGACTGAAGATTGCCAAAAAGCGTTCGACAGTATCAAAGAGTACCTGTTAGAACCACCAATATTGATTCCTCCAGTTGAAGGAAGACCACTAATCATGTACCTTACCGTGTTAGAAGAATCCATGGGTTGTATGCTTGGACAACAAGATGAAACCGGTAAGAAGGAGCATGCCATCTATTACTTGAGTAAGAAATTCACAGATTGTGAGTCTCGTTACTCCATGCTCGAAAAAACATGTTGTGCTTTGGCTTGGGCTTCAAAACGTCTCCGCCAATACATGATCAACAATACTACTTGGTTAATCTCCAAAATGGATCCGATCAAGTACGTCTTTGAAAAGCCTGCCTTAACAGGAAGGATTGCCCGATGGCAAATGTTGTTATCCGAATATGACATTGAATACCGTGCTCAAAAAGCAGTCAAAGGAAGCATTCTCGCCGATCATTTGGCGCATCAACCAATTAATGAATATCAATCTCTCAAGTTTGACTTTCCTGATGAAGATGTCTTGTACTTAAAAATGAAAGATTGTGACGAACCATTACCTGGAGAAGGTCCTGATCCTGGATCAAGATGGGGCCTAATTTTTGATGGAGCAGTAAACGCTTTTGGAAATGGAATTGGGGCAATCATCATCACTCCCAAGGGTACTCATATCCCGTTCTCCGCCAGACTGCTATTTGATTGTACCAACAACATCGCAAAATATGAAGCTTGTATCATGGGTCTCGAAGAAGCCATTGACTTAAGGATCAAGATCCTAGACATATATGGAGATTCAGCCCTCGTGATCAACCAAATCAAAGACAAGTGGGAAACTTACCACCCTGGCTTGATTCCTTACAGAGATTATGCAAGACGTCTGTTGACTTTCTTCAACAAGGTTGAATTGCATCATATACCTCGAGATCAGAATCGAATGGCAGACGCCTTGGCTACTCTATCTTCCATGTTCAAAGTCAATCATTGGAATGATATGCCTACAGTCAGAATCACGCGCCTTGAAAGGCCCGCTTATGTGTTTGCAACTGAAGCAGTCATCGATGATAAACCGTGGTTCCACGACATCAAGCGCTTCCTTCAAACTCAAGAGTACCCGCTTGGGGCATCAAACAAAGATAAGAAAACTCTAAGGAGACTTTCTGGCAGTTTCTTCCTGAACGGAGATGTGCTATACAAAAGAAACTTCGACATGGTTTTGCTCAGATGCGTGGATAGACACGAAGCAGACATGTTAATGCATGAAGTGCATGAAGGGTCCTTTGGAACTCATTCAAACGGGCATGCAATGTCCAAGAAGATCTTAAGAGCAGGATACTATTGGTTGACAATGGAATCAGACTGTTACAAACACGTGAAGAGATGTCACAAGTGCCAGATCTATGCAGATAAGATCCATGTGCCACCGACTCTACTCAACGGATGAAACAAGATTTCAACAAAAAGGTTCGACCTCGTGAATTTCGAGAAGGTGACCTCGTGCTTAAAAAGATCTTGTCTTTTCAACCAGATTCTAGGGGCAAATGGTCTCCTAATTACGAAGGCCCGTATGTTGTCAAAAGAACATTTTCTGGTGGCGCCATGACTCTTGCAACCATGGATGGCGATGAACTCCCACATCCTGTGAATGCTGATGCAGTCAAGAAATACTTTGTCTAAAAAAGAACAAAAGAACAGCTCGCTAAGTCGAAAACCCGCAAAGGGCGACTTAGGCAAAAATGAGCGTCTCGGTGGACTGAAAACCTGAAAGGGCGGTCCAGGCAAAAATTAGAGACAATAAACAGAAAAAATTCATCCTGGTAGATTGAAAACCTGAAAGGGCAATCTAGGCAAAAATTAAGGAATTATGACAAAGTAACTGCATCAGTCCGTACTTCGTCATTTGAGGAGTCTTTTTCATCAAAGGATCTTCAAACAAATCATCACCAATCTGAAGCGACAAGCACAGTTGGAACTCAAAGTTGTTAGGGGGAATAGTGGTTATTGCTTTCAATGTAGCCTTTTCCGCATAATTACCATTTCCAACTTTTGTAAATACTCCATGGAATCACGCCTTTAGCTGGTTACCATCCTATTAAATAAATTTGAGCCTTGTGCCCATTTGTTTGCAATCTTTAATTTTTTTCAGTTTCAAAATGACGCTTTAATTGTGTTATTCACTTTTGAAACAAAAAAAAAAGAAAAAAATAAGTTTTAAATGAATTTACTTTTCTTTTTCAAAATAAAAGCGAAACTTTCCTTTGAGTTGTGAACAACAGAAGGAACATCAACAGCTATCTCCATAGAATAAATCAAAGATTATGATAGGAAAAGCTCTTCTATCCCCAGTGAAGAAGCTCTTCTATCCCCAGTGAAGAAGCTCTTTTATCCCTAGTGACGAAGATTTTCCATCTCCAGTGAAGAGGTTCTTCCATCTCAATAAGAAAAGATGCTTATCATCCCCAGAGAAGATTAAAGCACGCAACACCATTCATCACCTGTGTTATCTACACCGTGTTGAAGAACATTTGCCAAGTATCTGGTTGTATTGCGACGTCGGTCCCTCTCCAGTATACTTCTTTGTCTGTCAGTATTGTTAGCATGCATGCGACATTCATGACATTCATCATTCATACATATTTGCATCATTTATGCATTCTTGCATTTTTTCAATGTTTGCTTTAAAATCACTTGTTTAGGATATATCTATCCTCAAAAAAAAAAAGAAAAAAAAAGAAAAAAAAGAAGAAAAAGAAACAGGTATGGGCGTGTCATCTCTCCAATTAGGTTGTCACCCATAAGCAGAAAGAACATCTTCTTTCTCCAGTTCCCCACTGAGATCATTCCTCGTGGAAGAAGGTTGCTTTAGTTTCTCCTCTCAAAACAAAGGAGAGAATCCCCAGTTGAGTTCATTCCTCATTGGGTACAAAGTCTTGTTTGACTGTTTCTTTCCAATTCATTCTTGGTTAGAACCCTATCTTTACCAGAAATTCAAATCCCGATTCCCCAAACAGAGTCGTGAAAAATAGACAATAAGCAATAGCCTCATCGTTTGAGCAGCTTATGTCTCTTTCAAAAGCTTTTTCCTCTCAAGGAAATCAATCATGAAGACCATTTGACAATCAGGGCCTTATTACTGTTCACAAGGCTGAATAACCAGTAATTTCCCTAGCAAAGTCTCCAGAATCATTTTATCACTCGGCTGATAATTGATCATGTCTTCGAAACCGCTATCACGAGGCTGGTAGTCGGTAACCTTTTGTTCTGGTTATATTATTTAACATGTCTATCACAAGGCTGATAGTCGGTAATATTAACCGAACCTTTGAAACTCTTTTACCTTGTCAAGTCTATCACCATGCTGATAGTCGGTAATACAGTTTCATACCTTTCACCTTCGCATTATTAAACAAGTCTATCCATGTGCTGATAGTCGGTAATGTCGATAGGTAAGCTTTTCTTACAAAGCTATCATTCCCCGGTGAAGCATACACTTGCTTTCCCGAAAAAAAGAGAAAAACGGATTCTCTTCCTAAAACGGATTGAGAAATCCTTCCCAACCTCTTTTCCCCAGCGGAGTCAGTTTTGATATTCCCTCGGTAAAGATATCCTTGTATCATTCGCAATTTTGGTATCTTAGGTCCAAAATTTGCGTCTTCTGATATTTAAGTCTCTTCCACCCTATCAAAACGAAGATTTTCAATCTTCATGTCTCAGGTTGAAGAAACTTAAATAGGGGCATCTGTCATACCCCAATTTTTGACCTAAGATACCACCTCATATCATTGCATATGCATCATTTGCATCTCTAACAAATTGCATAGTTTGTGTTTGCTACTTGTGACTCAGCAGGGATTTAATCAAGAAATCACTCATCAGTACAAGCAATAATCAACTAGGGTTTTGTTCTCCCTTCATCTCAAATGAATCATCTTCATCAACAATCAACATTTGGTCCTCAGAGATTCATTTCAACAAGCTCAACAGCTTTGAATCGACCAAATTAGAGTTTTGACTGAAGACAGCGTACTCTTGACTTTTGCTCAGGATTTGACCCAGTGACTTGGGACAAGACCTCAAGACCCCAAGTACATAATTTTGAACTAATCCATTAGCTCAAGACATCTCCTACACAAAGATTGATCAGACAAATCCTCAGATCAGGGTTTTGAACTATCAAGGACTGAAATCAGGGATCACATTTGGGAAACCCTAAAAATCCCCAGGAAGTCAATCAAAAGTTTCAGTCATCTTCAAATAATCCCTATGACAACATCCAATGGAAATTACATCTCAATTCAAGACCTACAGTCATCAATTTCATCTGGTCGACAATTAGGGTTTTTGACCTAATTCATCTGAACAACTGACTTTTTAATCAGGACAAGATGTCACAACTCAAACTATGATTCAATATCCTCTAATGCCTCAATATGATCCATTCATACCATTCATTTGGTGAGGATAGCCTGTTTCATTTGAAATCTCCAGAAACGCGATTCGTCTGAAAAAGTCAACTGCACAAGAACACCTTTGACTTTTGGGAATTTTGGTCAACCATGACTTTGGAAGTTGAAAATCATCAATATATGATATATGAAGTCATTTGATCAAGAAAAATCAAGAAAATCAATCAAGAATCAAAAAGTCAAAAGTTTGACTTTCCATACTTAGAAAATTTTCTAAGTGTTTTGCATGGTTTTTTCCAAACTTTGGAAGGGAATTTCTCAAAATTTCACCTACAAACTGAAAAAAACTTCCAACATGAAAGTTGTAGATTTTGATCCAATAAACAACTTTGACACATATAATTTTTTTCCATAAGATTAACCATTTAAGAGATATGGTGCTTCAAAGTTGGCATCTTTGGAAAATTTCACTTAAAACTTCATTTTTTTTCAAAGTTCATGGATCTTTTTCACCCATTTCCTTAAAGGTATTGAAGAAACTTTCAACTAGGGTTTTGAAGTGTGTAACATGAGCTTTCCAAAATGTCCAAGAGCATGAAAAAATATGGAGTGTAGCCATGGTTTTGAATTTTGACATTAGTGATCATTTTCACTTGAATTTTCACCATTTTTTCACTAAGTTTCAAGACTACATGACCTAAAATCCAAGCAATGATGCATAGAACCAATAATTGAATGATATTTTCTGATTTGAAGATCAGAATGGAAGAGGATAGGAAGCTTGGAATTTAACCATGGTTTAGTCACTTTTAACCATTTGCATTTAATGTGAAAGATTCCATTTTATCTCTTAAGCCAAATCATCATTCTTGAATCAACTTGCAAGAGCTTTTAGTTCAGAATCCTTGGCCTATAAATAGAGGTTAAAATCATCTTCAAACTCACACCAAAACCTCACAAAGCATAGGTTTTCTCTTTCTTTCTTGAATTGCAAGTTTCATAGTTTTCAAAGAGGTAGAAAACTCAACCTCTAAACCATTGAAGATCTGAGCAAAATGATGCTTCTAACATCTCATAAACATCATATGGGATGTGTTTGATCCACTCACACACCCCAAAACACCTTAAAACTCAGAATCATCATCTCACCTCCATGTTTGCATAAAGAGAGCCTTATCATGCCAAAATCCATTCAAGATCATTTCTGTCCAAACTAACACTTCCAACACCTTATATACATCACATATGAACTATCCCAACACCCATCATCAATCAAAAACTTCATAATCATCAAGTTCGATTCACTCTTGAAGCATCTGCAGATCGGGTACCATGGCCATGCTCAGATGAATTCAGTTGGTTCCAAGCATCCAGACACCTTCCATAATCATCATTGAAGCTATCCAGATCGATACAAAGCATCTGTAACACCTCTATTGAAGAATCAAATCTCCAGTTTTGCCGTTTTTGAAGGTAAGCTTCATGAACTTCAAACTCTATTCTCCATGCATCATAAATGAAATATGAACATACCATCTTGTTTCTGCACCTATGAGGATCATTAACCCTCAATCAATTGCATCATATCATGATCATACACGATTTCACGATGATTTGTCATATTAGGGTTCTTCGTGTTCATCAGAAAATCAATGGCCTTAGAGTGAAAATAAATGAAATTAAATGGTACCATCATGTTCCTTATGGAAAAACGAGTGAGATACACCCTTCACTTGATCAATTTGGTTCAGTTTTGAAGATTTTCAAATTCAAATGGGGAAGGTGTTCTTGGCGCCATTTTTTGCGAAGGAAATTTAAATGTTGAGTTTGAAATATAATCAAATCTTTTGCCTTTGTTAATCAGACCACGCGCGTGGTCCAGTTGGTTATGCTTTTGAGTGGTGAGCATAAGGTCGTGGGTTCAACACCCTTAGGGACCAAAACCTTTTTTTTTAACACTATTTTTCTTCAATTTTCTTAACAACTTTAACTAATTATTTAACTAATCAAATCAATTTATTTTTGCTTCTTTTTTTGTACACTCTTTATTTAACACATATATTTTATGAATATAAAAAAAAATCATCAAAAAATATTTATTTGATACATTTTTAATTAGGTTTAAAATGATACATTTTTAAGTGTTTTTAAATACTTTAAATATTGTTTTTCATTTAATTTTTAACCTAATCACTTGTAAATTTTTTTTGTGATCAAACCCTAATCATTTAGGTCTTAATTGAGTATTAAAACTTGTTTTAACTTAATTAAGTTGTTTTCTTTCAAATTCAAATCGTTTTAAGACGAGCGATCGCGATTCTTTTTCAAAACGATAAACCACTTCTTTTTTAAATCCTTTTTGATTAATCAATCGATTTTCAAAATGAAGTGGGGCCTCTCGAATATTAGAGAGTGTAAGTCCCACTTCTTTTTTTCTTTTGTACCGTTTTTTTAACAATAAAACTTCTTCAAAAAAATAAAACCTTTTCAAACAATTTTCAAATCATTTTCAAAATAACAAAACTTCAAACTATTCAAAACTTTTCAAATATACCATGGGCCTCCATGTAGGTATAAGTCCCAAGCCCCTTTCATACCCTTTTCTTTTTCTTTGTACAAAAAAGAAAACTTCTTTCAAAACAACTTTTAAACAGTTTTTCAAACGACGCGTCTGTAAATAAACAATCAACCATGTTTTATAAAATACCATGGGCCTCCATGTAGGTATAAGTCCCAAGCCCTTTTGTGAATACCTGTTTACATAGCTTTGAATAAACTCAAGTGGGTCTCTCCCCGAGTATAAGACCCGAGCCCCCGTGTATACAAATGGAGCATGCTTACAGGTATATTTCCTTCATAAACTCCATTATATACACATACACCTTGTCATATATATATGCTTATTCATAATTGTTCATACCTGTTCATGTTTGTTCATACTTGTTCATGTTTGTTCATATGTGTGATATGTGTGCTTGTTCAACTTAGTACAACACTAGGTTCCCCATAGCCTCCTATTGGGCTTCGTGCAAAGAATCTCCCTAGTTTAGGTTAGGACATAGAGTATGGTTTCCCGGTGAAATCGCTCTAAGAGCTCAAACCAACTATACCACGCCTCCCCTTGGGCTTTGTACAAACGAGTGACCCTCCCATAGCCTCCTCTTGGGCTTACAATGCAAGGACCCTCGATTGTCCCTCCCATAGCCTCCTCTTGGGCTTACAATGCAAGGACCCTCGGATAGCCTCCTCTTGGGCTTCGTACAAGGACCCACGGGCTTCTTATAAGCATCCCCAATATCCAAATCAAATACCCTAGGAGATTAGACATTTATCATCTCTTTGAAAGGAGTATCTCATCTATATCATCACAAACAATCAATCAATCAATCAACTTAACTTTTTTGCCACAAGGCTGGCTAATCAATCAAACCGTTTTGCCACCGTACTGGCTGATTAATCAAAGTTTTTGTCACAAGGCTGACTTCATTGAAACTTTTGCCACAAGGCTGGCTGATTAATCAAAACTTTTTGTCACAAGGCTGACTTCATTGAAAGTTTTTGCCACAAGGCTGGTTAAACAAACAAAAACATCTTTATCATTCTAAGCGCCATAAGTGGCATGGCCCAGGGCTTATAATGAAAAGATTTTCAAACGAAAACAAACAGATGTATGTGATGATATAGATTAGATACATCGAACATTTAGATGACATTTGTCTCTTATCCTTTGCTTCCACTAGCATAAGTGGGAACTACGATTGCTCTGACTTTCTCAACATCCCTTTGAGAATACGTAGGCACAAGGTCGTATCCTTGGCGAGCAAAACTTCTCTCTAAAACCATTCAAACCTTAGCACCCGTAGACCCCGAGCTACAGATGCTCTGATTCCCTCTAGGGGATATGTATGCAGAGGATCGCGATGATCTTTGCGAGCATAATCAAACAAACACCTTAGGTCCCACCTATTTCACAACAGAACCTCCACCGTAACATGGAATGAAAAACAATAAAGAATCCTATAGAGTACTATAGATACGTTGGGTGCTAATACCTTCCCTTCGTATAACCAACCCTCTTACCCAAGATCTCTCCCCCCACTTTTAGGTTATTGCAGCTTTTTTCCTTTTCCTCTTTTGGAAACAATAAAAAGTTTGGTCGAAACAAAGAAAAATCATTTTCTATGAGCACTCGAGCCCAAAGAAGGCATCAGGTGTCTCATCCCACAAAAAAGAGGAACAAAACGATTTTTCGCCCGCGACACACTTGTGTCCCACTATACATGATTCGAAACCTTAATCCTCAAGCAAGACGTCTATTCAGATTCTTCGGCTGGACATACCTAGGAAAAGGTCCTTCTAAGGTCCTGAACCTTCATTGTTCTATACTGGTCTTTCATGACTTCAGAAAACCTAGTAATCCATTTATGTCATATATCTTCCGTTCAAACTATGATGTGTCACTCTTGTCCAACACGCCTTACTGATTCACTCTGCTCCTTGAATTACTTTCCATTCGAGAATCCCTGTCACAATACTCCTTTCTGCGACAAAACTTCAAATTACTCTCCACACAAGTCCATACAGTGGCAATCAGATGATCGTCTAATTCCTTGGTTTCAACTTCTAATTCCCTGATATTCAGGCTGACTCATTCCAAGTAAGCTTTACTCGTGCAACTGAGTTTTATTACTCCAATCTCCGCTTCAGTCCCATCCGAAAACGACTATTCAACAATACGGCTGTCACGATACTTTGTCTAACCCTTGATGCTTACAAGCTCAATTGATGATCTATGAATATACGACCACATGCCATCCATAAGGTCTCTTTAAAAGTTGGTCCATTGACACCATCTCTCGAGATTAGGGTGGATCCTCGAGGGACAGAGATGAACGAAACGCTGCTTCGTCAAGATTCTCTTAGGAAGATACTTCTATCCCAAAATAAAATCCTACGAGTAGACCGTCCATTCTTATCCCAGACCCATCTGGTCCTTCCTTTATTCGTTGCGCTACTCTGATCTCGATCAATCACACACTTCTTAAAACCCTTCGAGTCACGTTACGTCCATAATCCACTTAGTTTCATTACTATACAACAGTTCCTTATCTACAACCGTCCAATTACAACACGTTCTAGAGCTTTACCAACATCCATCATCAACTACTCCTCGAGGTTGCATGCTCCCCTGAACCAAGTCTCTACTTACTCTATCAATCTAGGTTAGATCCATCTAACACGACTTAGTCATATGCTTTGGTTCCATGACGTCGGAAGCCAGATACTCACCGACTTTAGAAAATCGTCTTTCGTTACTGACTCCCACATCGTATAACTGCTATGACTGTTCTTCCAACAAGTCTTGTTGCTTAACCGGTACAATGAACCCTTCACAATTGTATTGTAGCTTATGATAACTCTGCCCGCTTTACATCGCTTCTTCCCAACCAAACGACTTCATCCTTCTAGCGTGGTATCACTGCTGATAATTCGTGCGATTTACTGATGTAACAATCTTCCCACAATCACACTCTATTCACACAGTCATCTAATGCCTTTTTCACTTATGAATTTGACACTAAACTGACTTCCTCGGTTACATCCTTCATTGCAGTGCTTCTAACGGTCAAAGTGTAGCCATAATGCAAGAAATTTCACTTTTCACCTTCAACATCTCTTCTACAGACTTCTCAGTAATTCTCGAACCAAATGTTTATGCTTTGCCAAGACTGGCACTCCTTCACCCGGAGCATCTACAAACACTCTACCAGATACATCACACATCAAACTAGTCCAAGATACAATTCGCATATTCCATCACTGATCGCCAATGGTACATGATAGCCACTCACCATGCTGACCAGGATATCATGACCGCACATGAGTCCCACTCTAGACACTCATGCAAAATTGCCAACTTAACACTTCATGAAACGAGAACGTCTGCAAGGTGTAATCTGACTCTAATTTGCGCGAGCACGATCATTCAGAGTCTCTATAAGCATAGTATCAGATCTTGATCCGTCCCACCATCGCCTGTCTAGTTATTCCTCTACTATCGAGCGCGACATATGGATCCTTATCCCACATACCTTATGAGAGTCTGGATATGTGTCTCACGAGTGCCAAATCAGAATTCTACCTTGAGCTTCAGATCACCTTTGTCCCACACATGTCGGAAAAAAAAGGATGACTCACGCATCTTGTGTACGATAGCGATACTGTGGCATTATACCCGTCTGGTAGTACCAATATGGTGGTCCAACTCCGAGGCCATGTATCCAGGTAACCTACCTTAGTGGCGTATAATGATCCCCACGCGTATGCTATAGTTGCAACCGACAAGTGTCTGAACAGGCCTCCAACAGGTTCATCGTTCCTCAAGTCCTTCGAATCACACTCCTCAGGATGCTAAAACCTGAGAGTGCTACACATCAAGGTTTACTTACTCGGAACGCCAAAACGCCAAGCACGGAGATTTGAAGTTCAACTTCGGATTACCATGCAGTGCGCGTACCCACTCGTCCCACACATGCATGAGATTCCAAGGATAATTCAGTTCAGATAGGAATACTATGGTTCCTAACAACCGACGCAACTGCGATCATCATGCTGACGTTCCAGATAGGTGCTAGTTCTTGTTTTCCTGAACGCCCAACGCCAAGCGTAGTTCTATGGCTCCACTCGGGGTCAGACGAACCATAACTAACAAGAACTTAGGTTACTGTATTTCACGCTTCTACATCATTTCATATTCCATCTAGCGTAGTTCTAGAACTTAAATATAAAATGATAAGAACAGAAATACACATCCTCTTCTATCGACCGAGTATTCAAGCCTCGCCCAATCGTAAGTTACCACGTTCGTATATTCCACCAACCTTCACTAGGAAACTACTCTCGCTTAGGGTACTTCAAGTTGGATCGGGATCTAATACTTCGCCCATCCAATCACTGTCTGTACCAGCATAATCAGAAAGGTCTGACTTCTGTGTCCGCACTTCTAAAGGTTATTCTGTCCTATCAGCTCATCAGTCACACCCAACACCGACAGCATCATCGGTACTGAATCCTACTAATTCCCAGCTCAACACCTTCGGAGAATCTCACTTACAAGGCTCCAAATCGATCCTATTTTGATTTCCCTTGCTATTACCAAGACTTAGAGAAAGTTTCACTTCGTCCAGTCAAAATCCTGGGGGTTCTAGTTGTCTCGATCCACACCTTGACAGTTCGGGTATTACTTCTTTGTGTCAAACGCCCCTCTTAAGTCTGAGAACTCCAACATTCCTTCTACTTACGTCGTCCAATAAATCCAGCTTCCATATACAATTCACCACCCAACTAATCCTTGCTACTTGGCTTCACGACACTTACAGGTTTACGAGTCCTCGTGGCGGCTCTGCCGTAATTCTACTGTCTCACACTCAGTCGATGAGTTGATCAAGTTCAACAAATGAATGGGATTTCAGTAAAATCAGGCTAGCAACGCACACATGTGAGGAAGAAGGGAATTTCTAGTGATGTCTCATGGCTCGGCCGAGAATCGACCTGCTCTGATTCCAACTGTAACACCCCACACATAATTGATTAGTATATTATGCATGAAATGTTAAAAATTGATATTGAGTACATACAAAAGCTATAGTTATAGAAAGATCCATATTGAGTACAACATGAAATTTTACTAGGAATAACAAAACATGTGTCTTCAATGGATCTGCACAGCAGAAGATGAGATCAGACGAGGTCTCCGAGCCATCATCACTTCCAAGTCTTCGGTTCAAACCTGCACTGACCAACTACTACTAAACTGCACCTGAAAAAAATATAAGTTGATTGGGGTGAGATTACTAAATCTCAGTGAGTCCTCCTATCCTATGGGTCCACTCGGATCTACAGGGTACATGCATCAAAACCGAATCCACCATTGATTCGAGGTTTATCCTCACATCCGGTACAAGTACGGAGAAAACAAGGAATCGTCCACCATAGGACTCATCATATCACAAGTATACAAACACGTATGCCAAAACTCATACCCGTGTACGGGGAATCCAGAAACGCGTTAATGCCTCGACTAGGTTATAAAACACACCCTCGATGAATCACGCCCATGCCTATTGTCAAGAGACTTGTACAAGCACACCGCAAGATGATTAGACGGGTTCGCACAAGCCTAACTGGCCGCGAGATGACCTTATCCTAATTGGCTTCATTGTCCCATTAACCATCTTCACGCACGTGTGTTAACGCCGAGTACAAATACGCCATCTTGACACATGGGTCCATCGGGCGAAAGCCTAGTGATGTAGCCTACATGGCATCACTAGAGATGGTTTACCTGTTATGCGTAGGCCTACTTAGCCGCATAACGCCACCATACCGAGCACGCAAGTGTGTTAACGTCAAGTGAGTAAAAAGCCCCGTACGGCACTCACGAGCACATTGCAATGGTAGCTCAGGTGTGAGCCCAAGATCACACGATCGGGGCTGTCCCATTCATCACAAAGCCCGGGACATAACGCAACCTAGCCCCCGATCCGTTTCGATTCAAGCATACACACACATCAATCGCCAATCACACAAGCACACAATCCCAATTGTTTACCCGAAACAACGGGCATCAACAATATATTCATGTCTCATCACAATATAGCATTAACATTTAAACATAATGTAGCAATTAAGTGCAATGAGATTAATTCATTCTAATCATGCATAATTCACATATTAAAATTACCACATCCATGACCATATATGACATTAGCATGTTTAAATACCAATCAAACAAGTCTCACATGACTAAGGAGACATCCGGTTCCCTTTACGGAACGAAACTGTTCTCGGGGGAAATAGCAACATACAATTTCACTCGACAAGACACACTAAGTGGGATTCAAATATAATTAAAACAAGCGTTCTGGTTTGGGGACCAATTTTATTAGAAAGTACACGTCTCTAGCTTTCCAACGATATAAAGTTTGCGCAAAACGGACTTACGACGCAAAAGTTACGAATTTCCGAAGTTTGCTGATTTTTCCCTCTGCGCCCAGGGTATCCGATTACCCAAAGACAGTAACCGATTACTGGCCCTAAAAACAGCCCAAAATTGCATTTTTAACAGTGTAATCAGTCACCCACATATCCGTAACCGGTTACTCTGCATCAGAATGTGTTTTTCTGCATTTTTAAGGGTTCTAAAAGCATCCTAACTCATTTATAGGTTCCTCAATCACCCAATTACGAATCCTATCATATTTCAACAGTGTATAACATGCAATAGCACCACTAGAACACATATTTGATCAATTAAATCACATACTATAAACAATGAGCACCAAAACATGTTAAGCATCATGATTCTATGAATATCTCTCAAAATCCCAAAACCCCAAATACAAACCCTTACATGCAAATCCCCAAAGTTACTATCTAAGGACTCACCTTGGATTTAGAGAGGTTACGATGGTGTTAATGCAGCCTTTAAACTCTCCTCTTGCCCAAAGGTTCACCCTCTTCATCATCAATATTGTAGCTGCATTTACACACAAACTCAGCATGAATCACTCCACTTCAAACCTGCTTATCTCACTCAAAACAGAACCCATGAATGCGAATTAGTATATCAAATCAAAGGGAATTTCGTTAGCTATCCAAAACTTCAAGAATTACCTCAATTGAAGCTGTGAGCAGAGAGTTATGGCACTTTTAGTGGAGGCTGTCCATGGGTTGCGAAAATAGAGAAGATGGACATGACTTCTACTTTCTCCCACTTGCTTCTAAGTTCTTCTTTCTCAAAAATTCTGACTTATAACAACTAACCCCCCCCCCCCCCCAAACATGCCCTTATGATCATGCAATAGAGATCAAGGTCCATTATGTCCTCTAACTAGTTCATATTTACAACAATGTCATGTAGTCACATTCTAACTATGCCATTAGATTCTAACCATTCCACATGAAACTTTCTCTTAATAATCCTTCTTAGATTAATGTAGAATAATTCTATTTAGCATTTCCAATTACCAATTAACCAATTAAATTCTATTTATGAATTGAGATATATTATAAAATGAACCGTAATATACTTTTTATCATGACTTCATTTAAATGGTTTGATATCTCACCCTTTACTTGTTTTTTCCCTTACCTTTATATTGGTAACGTGCAGGTGATGGCAGTGAGTGAAAATTAGCCTCCATCAGTCGAGCCGGTTGTTTCTCTGATACGTAGCACTCGGGGGGACAAGCAGATGTTTTCTTTAATTTTTTAATTGCTGAATTTTCATTATGTTTTGGTTTGGTTTATACAATAATGTTAAATTGAGAAAGATGCTATGATGATAAAGTTTGGTGAAGTTTTATGAATTCCGCTACGAAGTTATTTTTAATTGATGAAGTGCTTTTGAGGATTAAATTAGATGTTATAAATTGTCCGCTCTCGTTTATGTGCTAGGTATCTATGTGATGGCATGTTTGCCATATGTGAATTAAAATGACGAATGTGACATCCTATTTTATTGTATGAAAATTTATACTCTGATTTTCAAAATAAATATTCGGGTAGATTTTGGGTGCTACAACTTACTATTTTGCCTATTCTCTCAAGTTGTCCACCAACTTCTCCTGTTCCATAGAGGGAGGTATCTATAGGTAGCTGCTTTGAAAGACAACTCAATCAACCTTTGAAGACAAGGGACACATAATTGCTTAAGTAGAAAATTAGGCCACAAACAATACATTAAGCTAAAAGATCACAAACATTTAGACTCTCTTTGAATCATCTGTGCATATACGCTTTAAGCAACTGACTTCGAGTTGGACAACTTGTTGTCCTAGAAGACACTCAAAGGTAGGGGTATACAAAGGAACCTTGTGAGTATTCACTGTAGTGTAGTCAAAAACTTGCTAGAGCCGAAAAACGGAAAATTGAAGGCCTCGCCGGATTTAGATGAAATCGAAGATCCGGCATAGAAGTATTGAACAAGCGGCGAGCCGACATCGTGTTTCTCATTGTAGTGTTGAAAACATGGACGCATCGTCGCTGATTGGAGATAGCGTGCTCTCGTTTCATCCAACACGGTCTGCAACGGCGAAAAGTTCTCGTTCAATGTCCTCACCTTTGAAACCTTCATCTTGCTATTGCTCATTGCGTTCTCCATAACCTAATATTGCATTTCAAAGATAAAGCTATTAAGCCAAAGATTTTCTTTCTTTGAACGAAATTGGAACTCTCATTTCAGCGGCGAGGCAAAAGAAGAAAGAAATTATGATTTTAGAATTTAGAGTTTTCGTTTAGTAAGGGGAAGGATTTCACATCGGTGGTGTAAAAGGCCCGATGTAAATGCCAGATATAACAAAACTTCATTTATTTACCAAACTGCCACTGTGGTTTTTTTTTCATCAATGGACTTTTCACATCAGTGTAAATTTAGGTCCGATGTGAAATCCTTTATAACAAAATTTCATTTTATTTATCAAACTGCCACCGTGTTATATTTTTACCTAAATCAAATATTTTTTACATCATTGGAAATAAATGTCTGATGTAAAATTCTTTGACAAATATTTTTCACATCATACATCTTGAAACCTGATGTAAAATGCTTTAACCAAATGTCTTATTTTTAGTAGTGTAGGAACCTCTATATGAGATGGTGTGATCCAGAGCATGAACCTGTGCATGGAGCTAAGCACAAGCATATGAGATGACAAATCCGACTCATGTTAGGAACCCTCACGAGTGCTAGACGTATGCCCTGCTTCAAACTCTGTATGTTAGACCTTTGACGAAATAG
This sequence comes from Vicia villosa, assembly GCF_029867415.1. Taxonomy (NCBI): domain Eukaryota; kingdom Viridiplantae; phylum Streptophyta; class Magnoliopsida; order Fabales; family Fabaceae; genus Vicia; species Vicia villosa. The sequence continues at coordinate 949,827 of NW_026705219.1, read as the reverse complement.
ATTTTTCTTTACATACTCCGGCTTATTGTGATATTCTACTATTAGTATACCTTTTCTTGTTCATTAGTCATTTCTTTATAGTTTAAAAGATTCAAAATTAGTAATGATTTTACTACAGTGACCATAACTTAACTTAAATTTAGGTAAGCACATAAAAGAAGAAAAAAATATGACATTCTGATATGATCTAGAAATAAGCATTTGGAGAGTGTCTTTGGAAGTTATCTTAGACGCACACTGACAACAGAATTGTCACGATGTATGAATAGCAATCTCCTAAGTACTACTCAAATAATAAATATATTGTAAAAATTAACATACTATATAGTTTGATTGATGATTTACGAACTTTTGTGCGTCGTAAGTAAAGTCGTTAAACGAGTCGATTCACTCCATTCCGCTTCAGTCTTGTGGACCAACATGTTTTAATGAACTAGAGTGGGTCGACCTGATTACTTCATGGGCTATTAAAACTAAGCTCAACCTAGTTCCTAATGGACCATGTGGCCCAATGGGCCAGACCAACCCATATTTCAATATTATGGTTTTAATTTTATAAAAAGGGACTCAATGGACAAAAGCTACTTAACTTGAGTAGATAGTAATAATAAACTTAGTTATGTAATAATAAACTTAGTTAAGAGATGAGTATTATTGGACACTAATATCCTAGCTTGTCCTTTTTGTAGGTTTTCGGGTGAGACTGCTTCTCATCTTTTTGTCACTTGTGAGATAACATTGTTAGTGTGGTATAGAGTTTTCATGCTGTTGTGGTAGCAGGTAATGAACCACCAGGATCCTAGGCGACTTTTTTGTGTTTTTTAATTTGTTAGGTGGTAGGGCTAAGTATATGGAAAGTTACCTTGTGGTTTGGAATGCTATTATTTGGTCTATTTGGAAAATCTAAAATGATGTTATCTCTAATGAAGTCATGAAAATAGAAAAATAAGTGGAGGAAAAGAGTTTTTTTTTTTTGCTTGGACTTTGATTTTTGGTAGGTTGAGAGAGAATTCTGGCACCTTCAAGAAATAACTTCAGAATCTCGGGTGCTTTATTCAGACTATGGTGGTGGATATTTTGTTAGGATCTGATATGTCGATATTGGTTCTGGTTGGTTTGACCTCTAGCTCGAGAGTACCGAGGTGGTTCTGTAGCAGTGGTGTTTTTATCTTGGTTTTTGGTTGTACCCTACTAATTTGAGGCTTTATGTTTCTATCGTATATCTTGTTTTTTCTTGTTTTTGAGCACTTTTTGTGCTCTGTGTTGTCTGTCGTAACTTGATTTTAGTTCTTCATTAATATATTTATTTTTCCATTAAAAAAAAGTACCTCAAAAACATCTATGTAAAAGTGAATAACTAAATATTATCCTCAATACTTATAAATTTTCTCTTCATCTCAGAGTCATATCTTTGTTCACATCATCTTGAAAACATATTTGTATTCTCTTTAACTTTTATTTTTCACTTGAAAACAAACTTATGCAATTATATCTTAGCTCAATATTTTTTCCCAAAATTAACTAGAATTATTTGATAAATTTATTTTTAATGTGTCAGCCCGAAGCCTGCTTGGCCGATCCATCCCGGCCCATGGAAACACAGGTCCAATAAGGTGGACCAAAAAGATAAGGTTGTGTTTTTTTTTATTTAATTTTTTTGCAATCTTACCCCACTAAAATATATGGTTTATCGGTCCAATGAGTCAGATTCATTTTGATAGCTCTAACCGTAACACTTGATTTAGTCTAAGTTTAAACTTTTTGTAATATTTATTTTGAGGCCTTAGAGTTTATTTCAACATCATGTTGAGAATGAGAGACGCGAAGATGTTCTCATACTATATAAACACATACTCTGGATATCCAATTTCTTTCTCTATCAAATATATATATATATATATTTCTTTTTTCAAGCTTTCTCGATAATTCTACTTCAAATTTATCCCACTAACTAGATTGGTGAACTAGATAACAAGTAGCCCTAGAGATAAAGAAGAAGTCTTAATAGAGCCATGTTAACATGTTTGTGTATGTTTATGCAAGTTGTTTGTATATGTAAGAAAGAATCATTGACATGAAGTGATTCTAGAAAAAGAGACAGCAGACAAAAAATATAAGTCTCTAGATTTCATTTAATAGTTTATGTCATTGAGCAAAATAATTGTACTAATGATACATACATTCAGACAAAACCCTATGCCTATTTGAGCAAAAAATAATTAGCTTATCATGTTATTTTCCTTGATCTACAAGACAGTGAATAATAATGCTAAATACATGATGGGACATAAGAGCTAAGAACAAAACAGGCCCATAAAGAAAGACTTGTCTACTAAAATTTCTCAAATCTTAGACAACAAATTCTAGATTAGATACATATTGCATGACCACCAAACTACACAAAATTTGTGACACTTCCTCAAGGATTGATTCCACCAACAAAAAACCATTCAATTAAGGATGTTTCATGTAGTGATTCTATTTAGTGAAGAAGGAACATAGTAAAATTGTTGGGTATTATTGCAAATGGATTCATCAAGTATATAGATTATGACATGTAACAAAATTATGACCAATTGTTTGAAAGTGTAAGTTGCATATGTTTTGATTTTTCATTGGTTATGGTAATGTTCTAAAGGGACCACAATTGAAGCAATAAGTGATGGATTGTGCTATTGCTAATAATGTCTTATTTTTGAGGTCCCATTTGACAAGATGGCAACTTTGTTCAAATGCATGGCATCTAAATTTTAGTAGTTAGCTGATAGTCTTTAATTTTGATATAGGGACCACTTCAATTTGCATTTATTTTCACATTGACTATAGATAAGGTATCACACACAAAGTGGAGGGTACATATTCAATTTTTCATGACATTTATTATAGAATGTTAAAAAAAATTGAGAAAAAAAAAAGTAAAAGGTTCAAAATTCACCTGGTAATAATTACAATCAGACGACAAAAGAAAAATGTTGTGGAAGTCATTTATAGTTGAGAAAGAAGATGAAATTCGGATGCTTTTGTTATGCAAGGATTTTAGAAAGCTAGGGACATACTACTATTGTAAGCAATAAAGAAGAAGGAAGAAAACAAAATGATGTCTTAATCTAATTGCATTAGTCATCTCCACTAAAAGGTAGCATGCTAAAATCTAGGGATGTTATTAGTCATCTCATTTGAATAAAATATTATTTTCTCTATTTAAAATCAGTATTATGTGTATTTAGGAATAAAGTTATTTAAAAAAATAAATTTTTATTAAATTAAATTTATTAATAGTTGAAAGATATGTATATGGTATACCGGTATAGTCTGGTTCGGAGGTCAGTTCTGGGATCAAGTTGTTTCAGCCCCCTCCCGATCACAATTCGAGATGTGATTCTCCCTACCAAGTTAAGCACAAATCACTACTAAATCAATTAACGATTGGTCTCTACCTATTTTATTATATTATATGTTATCCTTTCAAAGAAGGTATTGATTTTTATTTTTTTATTTTCATTTTGAGTTAAATAAAACTTAATATTATAAAATTAACTTGTAAGGTGTCGCTGCTTATGAATACCCTTATAAATTATATCTTACCTAATAGAGGATTCTCAATTTATCCAAAGAATAAGTCCAACCAAGTGGACTATATATACATAATATAATATATTTATAGTTGAGAAAGCATGCATAATATGAAAGCATGCTATATGTCTTCATTCATCTTGCAACTTTGTTGTTAGTTACACCATTGATTCCTCTAGGCATGCTTCTAAACTAATTAACCTGTAAACAATGAAAAGTAAAAATGTCAACAAGTATTAGTATCAAAACATGATAAATTTCAAAAAATGAGTAACTTATAAAACTTTTATAGTTCTTAGTACTTTAGTTCATGTAACATGAACAAAATCAGGTTTCAATCTCTACAATTATTTTAAAAATACGTTCCTAAAATTTCTTATTCTTTCAACTTTTTTTGACGAAGAGATGATGCGGGGGGGATGAGCGAGAAAGGAGAATTTTGAAATTTCAAAATAATCTAAAAAAATTATCAGAGACTAGAACCAGATTCTTTTCGTATGGTACATGAATGGAATCTAGTTTCAGTCTCTAAAATTATTTTAAGAATATGTTTCTAAAACTTCATTTCCTTCACCTTTTTTGACGAAAAAATATGATGTCGGGGATTTAAAAAGGAGAAATTTCAAATTTTAAAAAAATTGCACAGACTAAAACTAGATTCTTTTCGTACGCTACATGAACAAAAAGTACTACGAACCCAACTTTTAATGAAGTTTCTACATGTGACATGCAAATATGAAAATAACAGCACAAATGAAAGCAAATTATGCAGAAAATTACTGTTTGATGCCATGACAAAAATAGTATGAATACATATTATGATGTGTCTATATCTGGCATTTAGTATAAGAACAATTTTCGCAGAAAACAACTGTTTAATGCTATGACAATAGAGAGCTATGTATTGGCCTACCCATTTTGCCACTCACAGTACCATTAATGTTTGCTGCTCCACTCATTGATCCACAGTTATTGCTGGTTGGAATCATTGTTTGACTATTTTGTACAGTTTGGGGACCATATCGGTACATATTCATCGGCTACAATATAAACAGACAATAACTGAGCGTTTAAGATAATATAAGTTGTTTTCATAAGCTATCTTTCAGAAGAAGCTAATTACCTGAGAAGCGTTTTGCATGAGATGATAGTTCATGTAACGAGCGTATTGCTCTGAAAGAGCTGGATTTTGCATCTGGTTTTGGTAGTTAAAGGCACCTAAAAGAGGATTTTGACACATTAAGGTCGGATTTGGTGTCTGAGTGGACGAAACGGACGGATCAAAAGGCATTCTCGGTAATTGCATCGGATTTTGAAGCTGAGGAAATGAAGGTGTAGGCATTGCCATGCCCATTTGTGTCATGTAGTGCTGAAATCCAGGATGCATCATTGGTGTCATGCCCGATCCCATCCACATTACCTAGCGAAACGATTTTAAAAAAATTCATTTCAGTTTTTAAATTTGCAATGCGAGACGATTTTCATATGCAAGATACTATTTATATACCTGAAGTTGTAACTGAAGTGATTTCAAGTATTCAATTGCCTCTTCTAACATTGATGCTTTGTCTGTCTGCACATACATCACATGCTTAGCTTTTAAGCCACTGTGATTAAATCATATAAAACGGAGAACCGGTTTCGCTAACAAACCTTACTACTGTGAGGTATGAGTTGTTGCAGTGCTTTCATCTTCTCATTAATCCTATCTCTTCGTCTCTGCGCCGATAAAATATTTACACTTCTAGTAAGTGCAATTTTAAAAAAAAAATATTAGTCAAAATAGAGAGGCGTAATGCGTAACGTGTGAGGCCTTACCCTTTCTGAAAGATTATGCACTTCGGCAGCCCGATTCCTTCGACCCGACCCTGACCTCTGAGACACCTTGTTCGACAAGGCTGATTTAAGTTCGGTGTCCTATTGACACAAACCGCGTAAAATGATAAATAATTGTGTCAAAGAATCAAAACAAAATTAATCATGAAGGAAAAATAGATAGACGAAGCTTCACCTCGCTTTGTTCCACCGAATCTTCGACATCTATCGCTTTTCTCTTTTCTCCATGACTTCTTGTAGATAAGGAACATGTTTTTCCAAGACTACTTCCCGAACCACCGGAAGATGAAGTAAAAGTCGGCGATTTCCCTTTCTCATAACAAGGAACTGTTGTTCTCTGAACATTGTCTTTGACTCGATGAGGCTCGGCCGATATAGTATTCGTCCAAATACCATCGCTTGATACTCTGCTTACATCCGGATCTTGTTGGACTTGGTTGCTACCGCAATGACTCAAACCAACTGTCATCGCCGAGTTCTCTCTAACATCACATTGCGACAGATTTCCCGTAACTTTGTCTCTTAATTCTCCATCCCCGTTATTACATGCCAAAGAAACATTAGGAAGTCTTGAAAAGTGAGAAAAGTTTACGACCTTGTTCGATCCACACAAATCATTGTTTTTCTGCGACGAATCGGGAACGTGATGATGAAACCTAGGAATTGAGAACTCCTCGACAAAAGACGGCTTCGTATTAGTCGGCTGTGAATCGTAAGAGTCAATATGACAAGGCGGAAGTTCAGATAAAAGATTCGAACATAATTCTTGTCCAATCGGATCCTCAATAGGGTATTGTTGGATCCATGAAACAGTTTCATCGTCTTGAATCAAGTTGCTTAATGTTGTTGATTGAAGATTCTTATGAACATGTCTCGAATTCATCGGTTTCTTATTTGTTTGGCTATGCAACACTACTTGACCATTCTCCCATAGAAGCTCCACAAGTTCATGATCAAGCCTATAAAATTATTAATTAACTACATGATTAATGGTTAATCATAGTTTAAGAAAATTTAATTTGGATAATAACATTCTTCACATACATACCCCATAGATTGCTTCTTTTGATTGGTGACAAAAGTATTATCACTCCCAAAATTCCATTCAGGAACAGTGTTGTTCATCGCTAACCGATTCGAACCGAACCGAACCGATTCAACTACCTGTTTGCACCAAAAGGAGAGAAATTTAGAATTTTGAATAGAAAATTGAAAAACCCTTTTAAGCATGATGATTAAAATAATCAAATAAGCATGATGAAACATAATTTTATATGATAAAAAAAGGAATAAAAAATTAAGGGTTTAGAAGTTTGAATCATGTGTGGAATTTAACTAGAAGAAGTATAGTTTTTGCTATTCTGAACCAAGAATTTCAATTCCAAGAGTCACAAAATTGGAAAACTTTAGTCTCAATTATTGTTTTTTAAAGTACATGTGCATTCACAAAACCCAGAAGAGAAAAACAAGACAATAAAATTTATGACAAAAACCTTAAACACAACAAATTGGGCTAAATTTGAGACAGACAAAGATTTTTCAGACACACATAACAGAAAAACAAGTTCCAAAAAAGCAAAAAAAAAAAAAAAAAAAAAAACAAAGAAATGATTCATAAATCACATGAAATGAAAAATATGAAATTTTGTTCATGTATAAATTTTTATGGTGATTGTGTATGATAGTAATCACATTTACATGAGGAGCATGAAAGAAGAAGTTCACCTGAAGTAGAAAGTAGGTGGAAGCTTTGAGACAGAAGCTCCTTGTTTGTTCCTGCTTTTTCACCTGTCTTTAGTTCTCTTTGAGTGTGTCCTTATGCTTTGGGAAATGTGAACATGAGTTTTTAACAAGAATAAAGACACTGACATCAGCATATTTAGATAGAGAGACCTAAAATCTATGGTAAATTTTTTATTTATAAATTGGATTTTTGATTCAACGGTTTCATAGTTTTATTAGGTCAATTTATTTCATTATGATAATGATTTAAAACCAAAAAAAAAAACATTTGACTTACATGAGCATTATAATATGATAAGAGTAATGTTATATCTAATGCGAAAAAATATATCACGAGAATCTCAGGAACGCTTTATTTATGTTATCATATAAGATTTTTTAATACCAATGCTGCTTGTAATTTACTTACATTGGAATTAAAAAAATCATATGTGATAACATAAATAAAAATGTTGGTGAGATTTTCGTGATATATTTTTTCACTACATACATATAGCATTATTTTAATTATTGATATTCTTAAAACAAATGCAAAAAAAAAAAATGTATTAGCTAATTATGTTCGTTCGATTTGAATGAATCAAAATTAAACTGCTAAATAATAGATTAATTCTGAGTTGAATCAATTAAGTTTAGGGTTGTATATAAGTTGGATAATTAAGTCAAATCCAACCCGAATCAAATCATTAAAATTAGTTTGAGTTCGATGAATGCATACTGACAATTTTTTAAATATTGAAATTGGTGAATATATTTCGTAACATAAGTATTCAACTCGTAGAGCCATTTGATTGAATCATATTTTTAAAAAAAACTCATAAATGTTTTAGGTTGATCAACTATCCACAATTTCTTCAAGGTGCAGGTGGACTTCTCTCACGCAGCATCTACGAAAGTGTTAGGTCATCAATTCGCATCTACATACACTTCTACCATCATTGACACTTTTCAACGAGACACCTTCTATCCACCACCATGTGGGGAGTACTTTCGATACAAGTGAGTCGGTTCTTCACTCGAACCAATGGCTCATGATACCCCTATTGGTGTCATTAATTTGGGGGGTTAATACGAGTGAGCATTGTTTATGTTGGAGTCTTTCTTTATACGCAACACACCTTGTGAGAAACACACCACATACTCACCAAAAACTTTACAGTGATGTGTGTGTGGTTTTCTCACTTAAAAATGCTCAAGTCTCCATTTTTCTAATCAATGTGGGACTTCCCGACACTTTGTTCAACACTTTTTTAACGCACTTGCTTTTTCTCAACAGAAAACTCTGAGTCACAGCATCTTCATCCAACGTTCATCAGAAATTAACGTCAAACAACCTGAAGGTAATTACAATGGTCTACCTTATTTAAGCGTGGCCCTGAGTCACACGTTGGTAAAATTCAACTTAAACTTGTAAAGTTTCAGCTCAATTTCATGACTAACTTGAGCCTTTGATTATTAATTTTTATTTGGCCAGTACCTCATATCTCCTTCTTTTTTATTCATTGAAGAATCATCTCAACTGCGTCGGAAAGCTTTCATAGTGGTTCTTGGTGGTAAAATCAGTTGTAATAGTTGTTCCAACATAGATTCATAAAGTGTGAGTAAGATTATTGGATTCACAGAGAATGCAGTTAACTCGGCAAGACTGGGGTGATTGTACTTATTATTGCACGATAATTGTAATTGCAATAAAGGCGCGCCGAGCGCGATTTATTGAGTTGTGTGCTAATTATAAAACTAATAAACTACGCTAAGATGAAGAAATCTAATGATAAAAACAATTAAGTCCCTCCTTCGAATACTTTATGTGATTACCCCAAGTTTAAACCTATAATAAATCTTTGAAAATAATGACTCTATTACAAAATACATTTATTCAACAAATTGATCTCCAAGTAACACACTTCGCCTACTGCGACCCCCGACGCTTCGGGGAGAATATAATCGTAACCTACGAAAGTTTTATGGCATATAAAAATCAAACTATTTTACAAAATACGGTTATGCAATAAAGTGATCATTGTCGCAACCTCCTGTAACACCCCAAAATTTGATTAATCTATTTAATTGAATTATTTGAGTTTTATTTAATTATTTAGTATATGATATGCTTTTAATTAAATAAATTATGATTTTATATGTGTATGTGATATACGGTGGGATGTATTGAGAGTCTTGGTGGATGAGTAGAGTAATTAGAAATAATTAAAATAAATAGTTATTTTTAATTGATTAAAATAAATAGAAAATAATGAAATTTGTAGAGTTATGAGTCAAAATGAAATAAAGAGAAAATAGAGAGAATAAGGAGAAAGAAGAGTAAATAATAGGGGAGAAAATATAATTATTAGGGAGTTTAAATAATTAGGTTTTTAGAGGTAAAAAGGAATTTAGGGAAAGTCAAATCGGTAGTACGTGAAAGCAGAATTTTAAAGAGAAGAAGCAAGAGCAAGGCTAGGGGTAACCTTGATCAATTCTGAATTTTTATTGCTAGGAATCAGAGGTAAGGGGGGTGAAGTGCTTCTATATGGGTGTTTTACATGAAAGGGTAGAAGAGGGACCCTTACTCTCTTTAGGATTATGTTGGGAATTGCGATTATGTTTTGACTTATTGTTGATGTGTGTTAATATGAATTTTTTAGCATGATACTGTTATAATTATATTTTTATGATTGATTTTTGTATGGGTTATGTGTTATAAAATTATGTTTATGTCCATTTGAATAGTTACCCCATTGTTGTGTTTTGAAGGTTTGAACATAACCTTAAAATCCATGAAATTAATTATAACAATATATGATTTTGTTGATGCCAATTTGTAATATATTGAGAATTCGTTGTTTTAATCATGTTATAATTATTGTATGTTGAATTCTGAGCGTTTGGCTTTATATAATATTGAAATTGGAGCTTTGGAAGTGCTCCAATGGGAGAAAATCGCAAAAATAACAATTTTGGGTTCTGGATACTGCTACGGGCGGCCGTAATAGATCCCTGGATTTTTATACTGCGAAATCATTTTGGGTGTAACTTGAGTTATGTGACTTAGTTTGATATGTGGTTCAAAGTGTTTGGTAGTTGGCGCGAAATACTATCTTATTATGATTATTTTGAGGTTTTGTATGAACATGAAAAATATGAAGAGTATGTGTACTTGTGATGTGTTTTAGGAGATGATTATTGAATAGTTATATAATCATGATTTGATTGATGTTATGTGCATTGGTTGTGGACTTTTGGTATAATCATGCAATGATGAGTATAATTATATATTGTTGATGTTGTGAATTAATTATGATGAGCAAAATAATCATTGAGTGATTGTATGATTATTAAATGGTGAATTATGATTATGCCTGTGGGTTGTAAATGTTGTGATTATAATTATGTGCGGTGAAAGTTATTATAATTATTGTGTTGACGTGTGTATTTCAGAAGTGAGGACTACTATTTTGTTGTCACTGCATGTTGTTTACGGTCAGAAGAGGGGCCTTAAACATTGTTGTTGTTGCATTGAGTTGTATGACATGCATCATATGTTTTCGTTGTTGTAAAAGAGGCGAGTCACAAATTCAGGTGAGGGGGTTAGTGGCTTGTCCCAAGCTCATATGTAGGGGCTCAGGGTTCAGATGTTGGGACCTAGCTCGTATGAAGAACCTTTATTGAGTTGGTACCACATGCATGAGTTGAGTTGTTGTCTCCATTGCATTGTATTACATGAAGGTTGTGCAATTAAGTCATTTTGTTGTGGAATGGGTGTGAGATTGTGATGATGATGGTTGTGTATTGAATGTATGATATTTTGTATGTTTACCCTTGCATTCTTTACACTATTTTAAATCGAAGTTAATTTTCCACCCCTTTGCTTAATGTTGTCTACCATGGACATCTTGCAAATAATCAAGAGTAAAGTTTTATTATTGTGAGTGGAAGATAGCTTGTTGGAGAGTTAGATGCTATAACTCCTAATGTTTGAGTTTTTTTGATGTTGAGGACATTTTGCCATAACTGAGTTTAATTTTTTTTAAAGAATATTTATTTTGAGACTTATTTGATTGATGAGTCGTTTTATTGATTAATTTCACTGCGATGAGTCTATGTAAAGGCGAACATGTGATAGCAGGTGTTTATGATATGATTTGTTTTATTTAAAAAGTGTAACAGAATATGTTTATGATTAGATGTGTTGACACTCTAAATGTAAATATTTGTTTATAGTCGTAATATTACACGTTGGGTTTTAGGGTGTTACAATAGTGGTATCAGAGTAGGTCGGTCCACCCGACCAGGTTGTGTAATTTTACTTGCTCCCTAGTATGTGACATGTGTAAAATACTATCGTTGCTTGTTTATTTTTCTAACCGCTTTCCAGCAGAAGCGGGATTGAAACAAGTAAGGGACAAGCTTTTGCTTCTACGAGATGTTTGAGGTATGGATTGTTAGTTCAGCATGCCGTAGATTTCAGAGTGCATGTGTTATTGAGGCTGTGTTGTTTCCCGAACCCAAAGAGAGTACGAATTCAAAATTCTTGTCTTCCGGTCAAGTTGAGATGTCTTTGATGGAGAAAGTTCAGGTATTTGTGATGTTCGCTTCTATGAGAGTGAAGAGCAATGTCGCGGCTAGAGATATTCCTGTGGTGTGTGAATTTCCTGATGTTTTTCCTAGGTATTTTTTACTTGACTTCAGAGCGTGAAGTTGAGTTTGTCATAGATTTAGTACCTCGTACTAGGTCTGTGTCGATGGCTCCATATCGTATGTCTGCTTCAGAGTTGGGCGAGTTGAAGAAGCAGTTAGAATATCTGCTTTAGAAGAAGTTTGTTCAAACAAGTGTTTCCATGGGGAGCCCCGGTGTTGCTAGTCAATAAGAAAGATGGTAGCATGAGGTTGTGTGTTGATTATCAACAGCTGAACATGGTTACTATCAAGAATAAGTATCCTTTTTCGAGAATTGATGATCTGATGGATTAGTTGGTTGGTGCTCATGTGTTTATCAAGATCAATTTGCGGAGGGTTATCACCATATTCGTGTGAAGTCTGAAGATATTTCGAAGACTGCGTTCAGAACGAGGTATGATCATTATGAATATTTTGTGATGCCTTTTGGAATTACTAATGCGCATGGAATGTTCATGGAGTACAAGAATAGAATATTCCACCCGTATTTAGATCAGTTTGTTGTTATGTTCATCAACGATATTCTGATATATTTGAAATCAGATGAAGATTATGCAAACCATTTGAGGGTTATGTTATAGACTTTAATTTGAGAACCAACAAGAATGGTTTGATGAGATTTTGCGACTGAGTTTGTGTACCAGATTGTCTAGAACTTAAAAAGAGTATTCTTGAGGAACGTCATAGAAGTAGTATATCTTGATTATGCAAACCATTTGAGGGTTATGTTATAGACTTTAATTTGAGAACCAACGAGAATGGTTTGATGAGATTTTGCGATTGAGTTTGTGTACCAGATTGTCTAGAACTTAAAAAGAGTATTCTTGAGGAACATCATAGAAGTAGGCCTAAAAAGCTTCAAATTTGTGCACAAATTTCACCAAGATCCAAGTTGAATTAGGAAAAACTCTCAACATGAAAGTTGTATATCTTGATCCAAACTTCAACTTCGCTAATCATAACTCATTCCTTAAAAATGCTCCATTTGAGGTATATGGACCCATGAAGATTCTTTCAACACTTAGAGAAATTCTCAAAGTGATTTTGACCTAGATTTTTACCAACTTTATGGCCATTTTACACTAAGATACAATTTGATTCAGCAAAGGTGCCCAACATGAAAGTTGTAGATCTAGTTTCAAGGTTTCCAAAATGTCCAAGAGCAAAAATTTACCATGCATGAGCTAAGAGAATCGAAAATAGGACAATGACTTCATGCAAGTTGTAATTCAACTCATTTTTACATGAACAACTTCATTGTACACTTCATTATGCAAAGAGATTACACTTTTGCAGTACCATTAGCTTGCAGATCTCTCATTGAGTTCTTACACAACTAATTGAACCATTGACCAATTGATTCAAGTATTATCCATTCCAATTTTCCATTAATGGCACAAAGGCACCATTGTCATTCTCATAAAGCAAGCTCTTTTGAAAAAAGTCAATGTATTGAGCCTCTCATTTGTTTCCTCTGATTACACTCCATTCTAAAGTGAATAAGAAACCTCTCTACACCTAACAAATCCATAGCATGTTTGTACTTCTCCATTGAAACCACCATTTTCACATAACTTGATTTTTTTTGCTTCCAACCAAACCATAACTTGGTATCTTAAGATTCTGGTTACCTCAAGCTCTCGAGTCTCTTGTGTAACACTCGTTTTATTTTAATTATTTATTTTATGGTGTGTTTTGTGAATTATTTGATAATTATGGGGTTATTTGGTATTATGTTATTTTATTAGGTAATTAGTAGTAATAACATGATGAGATTATTAGTATTGGGCCTAACTTAGAGTTAGTAGTAGCATTTGGGAGGTGTTAATTTAAGCCCATTAATAATAATAAGAAGTTAGTAAGAATATCAAAACAAGAGAAATTGGGATAAGAAAGTTAGAAGTGACATTTTGTGAAAGAAGAAGAGAAGAGGAGAGAAAGCTAAGTGAGACTGAGAAAGTTGAACGTTTTTTATTTTAGTTGTAGCTAGCGTACTGGGAGGCCGCTGAGCGAACTTTGGTGTGTGAAATTTTATGAAACTTCTATATGACATAACTTTTGACCTGTAACTCCTTTTAATGCGCCGTTTAAAGCATTAGGAAGCCAATGTTATTATCTATGTGATAAGATAGGATTTGTTGGCACTTATTGAATTAATTATGATGTTGTTGTGCGAATAACATGTTAGTAATGTATATGTGAGTTATGAATCGATGAATTATGAATAACAATTGTTAATATGTGATGTGATTGACGAGTTGTGAATTACTATAATAGTAATGACGTTGTTGTGCCACAGACTATTGGTATTTGAGTTGGAGGTTAATCCTCGTGGGTATTAGCTGATGATGTTGCATGTCTTGAATATTGTGTCTCATGAATGTTGCATCATCGAGTCGCATAGCATAGCATGTTTATGATGGCCTGGAAATGGAAAACATGATGGCCTGTATTGTAAATTTTTAAGAGATGGAGCTAATGCTCAACACGATGGCCTGTATTGGCAATTTTTCTGAGATGGAGCTAATGCTCACTACGATGGCCTGTATTGGCGGATTTTGAGATAGGAGTTCTGCTCCAAATGGTACCACATGCATATACATAGTGTTGAGTCGCATATTACATTTGCATTTTTGAGTTCTTGTGATGATGAAGTGATTGTTATACTTTGTTGATGATATCATTGCAAAGTTGAAATTGTTGTTATGATTAAAGTTGGTTGGTTGGGAAGTGGTAAATTGCGTATGATCTTATTTTCGCTATAATTATTATCATACGTTTCTTTATATGTTTGATATCTCACCCCTTCTGTTTGAATGTTATCCTCTGTTGGTAACGTGTAGGTAATGATGAGGAGTAGTTGTTACCGTTATTAGCTCGAGTTGGTGTCTTTTTCTCTGATATGTAGCACTCGGGGAGGGATTTGACGCTTGTTTTGTTTTGTTATGTTTAAGTTGAAATCTTGAATTGTTTATGGAGAAGTTTATTTCTTGTTGTTTCTAAGTTAGACAAAGATGCTATCATTTGAAGTTTATGAGTTATGAATTCTGCTGCATTGTTTTATTAAAGTTGATTTGGTTTGAAGACTAATTGTTCGTTTTGAGTTCTCCCTATTATATGTGTTATGTATCTTTTATCATGAGCTTTTATGTGGTTGTTTTAAAGTTGAAATGTAATACCTCATGTTGTTTGGAACTTTTGCACTCTGATTTTTATTATAAACGTTGGGTAGTTTTGGGGTGTTACATCTTGCCTATAAATAGAGAGGTCATTTGCACTCCAAAGACACAGATTCACATCCCTTATCACTCCCAAACACTCTTGTATTTTGAATTGGAATTTCAAGAACTCCATTAAAGCTTGAAACCCATTTCTTCGAATCTCCTATTTCCAACAAGTTTCTTGTGAACTAAGTATTCAAACACCATCTCCACATCATACCTAAGCTTTTTTATGCATTAGTTTGTCACTGAAACATCCTAAACACTTCATCCAAACCGAGTCAAAACACCTCTGCAACTTGACTTGTCTAGAAGAATTGAGGCACTCTCAATCCAAATTAGGCATTGCAAAAGCTTCCTGGGAGTTTAGTGAAGCTATCCAGATCATCATTACACCTCCAAAAGTGCTCTAACTTCAAAATTGATTCTCACTTCAGAGGTAAGTCGACCTAAATTTGAATTCTATGATCATGGTGCCATTTTGAATAATTCTCGATACCATCTTGTCCAACATCATGTAGGGATCAAAAGCCCTTTATTATCATTCATTTATTCATTGTGTACATCATTTAATTTGATATTGGAAAAATAGGGTTCATGCGAGTTTCTGCAAAATTCTTAAAATATAGTGAAAATAAATGAATAATTGATACATATTTGGAATCGTGATAAAAAATGGAGTGATTTTCATGTTTATAGTTTTGAAAATGGTTAAGAAATAAACATGGTGCGTTTTCCAGAAATCCTTCATCTCAAGGTTGAAGATGAAGTTGGTTTTCTGATTTTTGAAACTTGGTTTATTTTATATTTAGTGGTTTGTGTTTTAATCAACAGATGTATTACCATCCCAGTGGTTAAACTGCCCGATCTAAGTCTCTCTCTTGCCCAAGGTCTGGGGTTTGAATCCCCCTCGCCTCATACTTTTATGATTTTATTTGATTTTAGCATTTTTGATTTATTTCTATTATTTTATCAATTGGGCTTTCTCTTTTAACATCATGGGCACATGGCCCAGTGGTAAGTCTTTTGTGCTACAACATTAAGGGCGTGGGTTCAAGACTCCCTAGGGTCAAAGCATTTTTTTAGTACTTACTTTATCCATTTTTCTTAACTACTTTGCATATTTGTTTAACCAATCAAAATTAATTATTTTTACTTGATTTTTTGAACACTCCCTATTTATGGGACATAACTTTGCATATTTGTTTAACGGCTAAATACCCTTTTTGGTCCTTTACCTCTACCTCTGGGTTCATTTTGGTCCCTTTTCTTTTAAAAAGACCAAATAGATCCTTTACCTTTAAAAAAAGTGGCACGTTTGTCCTTTCTGTTAAATCCGTTAGTCAAAGTCAAAACTGTGTGCCAAATGGCGCTGATTTGGTCAAGAAGGAAGCCACGTGTGTTCCATGTAATAAATAAATTTTATTAAGCCAAAAAAATGCAGAAAAAAATTAATACAATTTTCAAGAAACTAATTTCCAGCAACATGTTCGAATCAATATTTTCTAGAAACAATTTTCAAGAAATAAATTAATACATGTTGGAATCAATATTTTCAAGAAAAAAAATTAATATCTTAATATCTGAATTCTCTTCACTCTATTTTTTCCTTTGAACTCTCACTACCATAAACAAATAAATGTCCAGAAAATAATGAATGTTCTTGAGAACACGATGAACTCAATGAATATCCTCAAGAATACGATGAGTGTTCTTGCGAACCCCAACCCAGATTCCTTCAAAATGCACCAAATCTTAAAGTTGTAAACACTAACCCACCATATTTTCCTCTCCTAAGTACGAATCTAAACACAAAAGCAGTAAATAAACAATGCAAAGTGCAGATCGGACCCTCAGCCCCAACGAAACCCTAACCTAATTTTCCATAATTCGGGATTTGAGTGACTTCGGTGAAGACGAAAATTGCAGGTAACAATCTCCTTCTTGAAATAAGTCTATTGGGTATGAGACAAGTGCACCCATCATTGGCTTTTATCATTTTTTGCGTTAACATTTGAAGGATAAGACTTGATTCTTCTTGCTTCAGAAAGTATTTTCATTCACAAATGATGAGGAAATCTAGAAAATATTCTAAAGAGCATGTTGCTGGCTTTGTTCTTGAATTCCGTCATGTTGTAGAGACTATGAAAAGAAGGGATTTGAAATTGATATTAACTTGGGAACTTCACCAAGTGAGGAAACATTAGAAGAAAATTAAGCGTATGAATTCAACCATTATTAGATTCCTTGGCCATTTTGCATTCTTTTAATATTTAAGATTAAAAAATAAAATAAATTAATACTAATGCCACCTAAGATGCCACGTTGCCAACATTTAACGCTGTTTCTGGAAAATAGACGGAAAGGATTGGTATGTTGCTGTTTAAATAGATAAAGGATCTATTTGATCCTTTTAAAAGAAAAGGGACTAAAATGGACCTAGAGGTAGAGGTAAGGGACTAAAAAGGGTATTAAGCCTTGTTTAACCAATCAAAATTAATCATTTTTACTTGATTTTTTGAACAGTCCCTATTTATGGGACATACTTTGTGAGTATATTTTTAAAAGTCCAAAAATATTATTATTTGACCCACTTTTAATTAATCCAAAAATAGGTATTTTTAATACCTTAAAAAACATTTTTCTCCAAACATTTTCAAGAAATTCCTCACCAATTGACTTGTACATATTTGTAGGACCCCCTTAGGGTTAAGATAAGTCAACCTTGAGAATATTGGCATGATCCCTTAGTTGTTCACTTAGGATTTATTCAACTTTAGAAAAAGATTAGGTTTCTGTACCTAACTAAAACCCTAATCCAATCTCCCTTAATCTTTTGTTCCCAAAGCATTCCCATGTTGATATTAACTTGTTGCTATGATCTCCTTGTTATCCACTTGCCCATATTCTTGTTGATTTACATCTTTGTACATTTATATTTTGGTTATGTTATTATCTTTGTATATATACATTGTTGAAATAATCCCACATGCATGAGATATTTATCCATCCATCATCACATCATACTCGTACATACATGATATGATCTCAAGTTATGTCACCCCTTTTATTCATAATACCTTTTATACTTGAGTTTATACATTGATATCTTTGTTTATACTCACACTTCAATTGTATCCATGATACATACCATGTCTCACACATCACTTGAGATACTCACCCTTAATGCTTGCTTGAGATATTTAATTCCTCATTGATGCTAAAATCTAAAGGAATGTGAATGGTATTGACTAAAATTTTCAAAGTACTCACTCTCTTTTCCAACTCTTTTACTGTGTGCTTTGTATTGTTAAAGCTTAACACTTTCTCCTTGTTTTAAAAATGGTTTTGTATTGTTAAAGCTCAAACTCTTTTAAAGCAACCATTGGCTTTGTATTGTTAAAGCTCAACCACCATTCTTTTAAAATCACCATTTTCCATTGTTAAAGCTTGGCACCTTTTAAAACCTATTAAGTATTGTTAAAGCTTAACATTTTAAAGTCTATTGAGTATTGTTAAAGTTCAACACCCAAAAAGATTTTTCCACTTGGCTCTTTATTTTCCTTTTAAGAGAAATGTCTTGCCGAGCACACTTTTAAAATCTTTTTTCTCACCCTCCCACTCTATTTAAACAAAAACAATTTATAACAATAATAATATATTTCAAAGAGGTTTCTACGGAGTATTGTAGATGTGAGTGGTGCTAATACCTTCCCCTTCACTACTAAAAGATTCGCTTTTAGTGACCGATTTAGTGACCGAAAAATTTTGGTCACTGTAGTGACCGAATTAGCCACCATAATTTTATATTCATGAGAAAATTTTAAGAGGTCACTAAATCGGTCACTAAAATAAATCAGCCACCGATTTAGAGACCAATATTTCGTGACCGAAATTTTGGTCACTATAGTGACCGAATTAGCCACCAAAACTTAATATTCATGAGCCAATTTTAAGTGGTCACTAAATCGGTCACAAAAAATATTTTTATATACAATTTAATTTTTATATATAAATTAGAGACCGAAATTTCGGTCACTAATATTTTTTGTTTTCTTTTTTTATTTTTAATCCTCTTTATTATTTTACTATTTCCTTTCCATTTTTTTAAAGATTTTAATTCTCTTTCATATTTAAATTTTTACTAAAATTTTCATATTTTTATTGTTTTAACATATAATATATTTATAAAAACTATATGTATATATGTTTAAATATAAAAAATATAACAATAGTTGTTAAGTGGTGTAGTGACAAGTTGTTATTAAAATACACGGAGGTCACTAAATTCGTCACAAAAGCTTAGCGACTAGCACTTTTTCAACCGAAAAGTAATGGTCGCTAAATCGGTCTCTAAACTAGCACTTTTTCAACCGAAAAGTAATGGTCGCTAAATCGGTCTCTAAACGTTTTAGTGACCGATTTTGAAGCTTTTTCGGTCTCTAATTCGGTCACTAAAAGCGAATTTTCTAGTAGTGCTTGTATAACCAACCCCCGAACCTAAGATCTCTGATAAGTTTATTAGTTTTGATTTTAAAAATTTCTGTGGATTTTATTTTGCTCTTTTCCTCATTTCCTTTGGAAACAATAAAGTGCGATGACGACTCTACTAAAATGTCTGAGCTAAGTCAATTAATGGCTTTAGTCTCAATTTTTCATCGCTACAAATAGAATTAAGAAAAAAAAAATATAAAAGTCATATTCATTGAGAAAAATAAAACATAATAACTTAAATTAATATTTTTATATTTCTCCTATAATAAAATTTATAAGTTGAAAGATAAACAAAATAAGTTTATATTTAACTTCATCTTTAAAAAAAGTAAAAGTTACTAGTTTTTTCTTATAATTTACAACAAGAATTTTTTTCACACATTTCTAACAATTTTTTTTAACACATTTCTAATAAAAATTATATTTAAAAAAGCGTACATGTATGTAACCATCTACTTTATAATAATGAATTTAAAGTTTAGAATAAGAGGATATGGAAAAGTTGGTTTTCTTGGTATTGGTTGTTGATTATTTAAAGCAGAATGAAATCTAAATCTTGAAGCACATGGTGGGTGCTATCTCAAACTTGATGAAGGGATATGCCACCTGGCAGTGATAAGCTGTGTTTTTTATTGGTGAAATGATAAGGGACAATTATGTCAGAGAAAAGACGTGGCCCTCATGCTTCTCCAAATTACTATCAAACACTATCTTGTTTTATTTTATTTTATTCTCTTACTTTTCATATTTTATTTTTCAAGACACAGGATTTTCATGTGCACTATTGTAATTAGACTATTATTGCATATGGATTATATTATTAAGTTATTTATTATTTTTAGAATAACTTTTTTAAATTTTGAAAGATTAATTAATTATTAATTATAATTTAGAAAATAAATTTTGGTGGAATACTTACTCGTGTGGAAGTAACCTATTATAATATCATTAATCAATCTTTATTTATTTAGGTAAAAAAAATATTTTTAATCATCAATAGTTTATTGAATAGATAACTATGTAGTGACTTATCTATCATATAAGAAAAGTCTACCATTTCCTCATCTCTTAGCTATGCTACATCAGCCTCTCTTCTCACAAAATTCCACATCATTCATTTCCCATTGTAGGATTGAACTTTAAACCTCCAACCTCTCATGATTTCGCAGTTACAAATTATTTACTTTCTCTGGCCATTCACATGCACAACTGCTTATAGCACTAATGACCTCATATAATGTTTCTGCCTTCCAAGCCCCTTCTGCCTTCCAAGCCATCCACCTTCCACGTTGCAAAACACTTTTATCATTACTATATATAACCATCATACTTTCACAGTATCTATCATATTCATCAAACCTAATCGTGGAGAATTTTGGTTTATACTATTTTTGCAATTACAGCCATTCCCACGACTACTCATGTGAAAAATTTTGGTTTATACTATTTTTGCAATTACAGCCATTCCCACGACTATTCATGGACAAACCGGAATTTAACATTTTTTTCTTTCTTTTCTTGATAGAAAATATCTTTCATGTTATTTGCAGGTTGAATTTGTAGTATATCATTCTGAAGTACTAATTGGCGTTTCATGTTATTTGCAGGTTGAATTTGTAATGTATCATTCTGAAGTACCAATTGGCGTCACTCCATAGTATATGGTTCGTTTTTTACATGGGTTGTTTCCAATCCCTA
This sequence comes from Vicia villosa, assembly GCF_029867415.1. Lineage (NCBI taxonomy): Eukaryota > Viridiplantae > Streptophyta > Magnoliopsida > Fabales > Fabaceae > Vicia > Vicia villosa. The sequence continues at coordinate 928,588 of NW_026705219.1, read as the reverse complement.
TTTTCTATTTTTTTTAGTAACAATTTAAATACTGTCCTAATATGTGTTTTGGATTTTTTTCTGGTGCAGACAGTAGAAAACATCGTCTATACGATCCGTTTGAAATAAATATTCTTCCTTGACTGTCCCGAAAGTTTGAGCTGTAGAAGTAGAAATCAAGTTGGCTGGTGTCAATATACAATGGAGAATCTGCTTGAAATTACTGGGTTATGCTTGCGCAAGTTTTGTCAAAAATGTAGATATTATACTACGTAAATAACATGATATTTTATATTAATTCATAGAATGAACTTTAATTTTTTATATTTTAAGTGCAAATATTAATAAATAAATCTTAATTGATTGATTTTATGTTTGAGTGATATTTATATTAAATCTTAGTAATTATAGAAATTGTAGATATTATAATATGTAAATAAGATAATATTTTATATTAATTCATAGAACTAAAGAATATTTTAGTTAGGTCAAATTAAGAAATTAAGATTATCAATATACACAAAGTTAGTTTTATAAAATATTATTGATATTTATTTATTATAAGGTCGAACAAAACAAAAAATAAAGATAAAATATTACAAATTAAAAATGTATACATAATTTTGAAATTTATAAGAAAATAGAATCAAAGAGTAAAGAAAAAAACATTATATTTGTTTAGGTAAATAAAGAGTTTTGAAATGAAAAGACATAAATCATTTACCTATAAAAAAATTAAATATCATAATCATTTTACTTGATTGCAACTTTAATTTTTGATTTAATCTGATTGCAACTTTTGATTTATTATTTTTAATTTTTTGATTTAATGTGATTACAATTTTTAACTTCTTATCCATAATAATCCAAGTATTATGGTCGATTTGAACGTGATTTTAAAGAATGGTTTGTTGAAATAATGAAGCAGCACACCTATTTTCTTGATATGGAAATAATTGGTATATTATTGCAAATTTTAATAAATAAATTTCATTGATTAATTGATTTTATCTTTGAGTGATATTTATATTAAATCTTAGTAGCTATAAAAATTATAGATATTATAATATATAAATAACATAATATTGTATATTAATTCATATAACTAAAGAATATTTTAGTTAGGTCAAATTAAAAAAATTAAGTTTATCAATATATATATATATATATATATATAATTTATAAAGTTAGTTTTATAAAATATTATTGATATTTATTTATTCTAAGGTCGAACAAAAAAAAAATAAATATAGAATATAATAAAATATTACAAATTCAAAACATATACATAATTTTGAAATGTATAATAAAATAGAATCAAAGAATAAAGAAAAAAACAGTATATTTCTTTAGGTAAATAAAGAGTTTAGAATGAAAAGACATAAATCATTTACTTATAAAAAAGTTAAATATCATAATTATCTTTAGTAATCATTGATCGATTGATTGCAACTTTTAATTTATGATTTAATGCATGTGATTGCAACTTTTGATTTCTTATTCTTTTAGTACTTACCATATGTATATTTAAATTATTAGATTTGAGAAAATATTATACTTTTGTATGATTTACCTAAAAATAATATAATTTTGAGTAAATATTGTACTTTTGTATGATTTACTTAAAAATAATATAATTTTGAGTAAATATTGTACTTTTGTATGATTTACCTAAAATTATCTAACTTTGTAAGATATAAAAGCCTTTTTAACGACCCATACCTTAAAATCAGTACGTTGGAAATAATTTAATTGATATAGAATCAATACATTAAAATCATATCAATTACTTACCAATATCTTAATTGGTATAAAATAAATACGTTACAAATATATTTAGTACTCCAATTATATTGATGTTGTATCACCAAAAATTGAGTGAATCATATTATCATTAAAAATTAATAAATATAATTTATCTCATTTGATTTCCTTCAAAATTATTTAATAGAAACTTTCCAAAATAATGAATTTTGAAACCAAATTTCATATGGTTAGAAGATTTTTAACCTCTCATTTAACAAAAAGAATAAATATTATTAGATACATATTTTAATAAAATGTTTTAGGCATATCATTGCTTTTATATATTGTATGGAGTTTTTTGATAAAAAATTAATAGATATTATTATAAAAATAAAGTATATTTTCAAAATATTTAAAATACAGCGTGTGCCATCGTCATTCTCTGTATAGAAAAACTAACTACTATTTTCTATTTTCACTTTAATAAGATTTCTTACTAATACTACTAAATTATTTAAAATATAAAATATAAAAGTTATATATATATATATATATATATATATATATATATATATATATAATTGAAATTTTTTAGAGATTATTAAATAAAATAAATATATTAGATCTATTGACTTTTTAAAAAAAAATATTTAAAAATAACTATGGGTGTTAATAAGCATAAGTAATCGAATGAAACATAAGTATTGTATGAATAAATAGTAATAGAATGAAACATAAGTAATGTATGAATAAGTAGTAATAGAATAAAACATAAGTAATATATGAATAAATAATATCAAAATTGTATGATATTTTTTATTAATCATACAATTTGTTTGTCATTTATAAAATTTAAAATTTAATTGAACAAGTTCATCAATAATCAATATATATTTATTTATCTATATATAATATAATATAATTGAAATATTACCATTAAAACTTTAATGGGTCAATTCTATCCAAATACAAAATAACATATTACGGATACACACGGGTAATTATATGGTACGCACATATGGTACTGATATTAACACATTTAATTAAATGTAATAACGAGAATAAGTTTACAATTGATTTAAATAGTTGGCTTAATTGCAACTTTGGTCCCCCTATTTTGTATTTTTCTCGATTTTAGTCCCCCCATTTTTAAAACCACGATTTTGGTCCCCTTTTTGAGTTTTCTAATGAAAAATAGACAGGAATAGGGACTAATTTTACAGAAAAAAACAAAATAGAGGGACGAAAATTGCACAGAAAACTTAAAAAAGGACTAAAATAGTGATTTTTAAAATAGAGGGATCAAAATCAAGAAAAAGACAAAATAGGAGGATTAAAGTTGCAATTAAGCCTAAATAGTTTTATAAATAATTCCAAAACAAAAATATTTTTATATAGGAATAATTAACTATTGATTCAAATATTTTATATATGGAATAATATATTTGATTTGTAAATTGAGTTTAATCAATTATATTAAATATTTATTATTAATTGTATTATATAATTTGATAGAATATTTCTTCATTATAATTTATCAATTTAAGATTTTTGTTATTATAAAAAAATTTAATTATCATCAAATATTTTTAAACAATGTTAAAATTAATTTATTTTTGTTTCAAAAATATCATCAAAATATTGAATATTAATAGAAACATGAAGTTATTGATAAAAAAATTGAATATTAACGGGAACATGTAGTTATTAATCAAAATATTGAATATTAATAGAATTTTTTTTAATATTAATGGGTACATGAAGTTACTAATCAAAATATTGAATATTAAAGATAATATTAAATTACTGATCAAAATATTAAATGTATTGAATATTAACGGAAACATGAAGTTACTGATAAAAAATGGCATGTTAACGAGGGCATAAAGTTACTGATCAAAATATTGAATATTAACGAGAACACGAAGTTATTGATCAAACTATTGAATATTAACGGGAAAACAAAGTTATTGATCAAACTCTATTGAATATTAACGGGAACATGAAGTTATTAATCAAAATATTGAATATTAACGAGAACATGAAGTTAGTAATCAAAATATTGAATATTAACGTGAGTATTAAATTACAGAGCAAAATATATAATATTAACGGGGACATGGAGTTACTGCTAAAAATATTGAATAATAACGGAAACATGGCGTTATTAATCAAACTATTGAATATTAACAGGAACAAATTTGATTCATTAACAGAAACACGAAGTTAGTGATCAAAATAATGAATATTAATCGAAACTTGAAGTTATTGATCAAAATATTGAATTTTAACGGGAACATGAAGTTACTGAACAAAATATTGAATATCAACGAGAACACGAAGTTACTGATCAAAATATTAAATATTAAGGGGAACATGAAGTTACTTGTCAAAATATTGAATATTAATGGGAAATGAAGTTTATTGATCAAAATATTGAATATTAGTGGGAACACGGAGTTACTGATCAAAATATTGAATATTAACGGGAGCACGGAGTTATTGATTAAAATATTAAATATTAATGGGAGCACAAAGTTAATGATCAAAATTTTGAATATTATCGAAAACATTACTATCCAAAATTTAAAAATTAACAGGAACAAATTTTGAATATTAACGGGAACACAAAGTTACTAATCAAAATAATAAATATTGACGGGAACACGGAGTTATTGACAAAATATTGAATATTAACAGGAACATTAAGTTACTCATAATTTTTTTGAATATTAACGGAAACGAATTTGGAATATTAACGGGAACATGAACTTATTGATCAAAATAATGAATATTAACGGGAACAAGGAGTTACTGATCAAAATAATGAATATTAACAAGAACATGAAGTTATTGATCAAAATTTTGAAAATTAACGGGAAGAAATTTGAAATATTAACGGGAATACGAAGTTACTTATCAAAATAATGAATATTAACGGGAACATGAAGTAACTGGTCAAATAATTTTTCTATTAATTATGCATTTTGAATGAATCATTATTATAAATGGAGTTTGTAGTGGTTTCTCATTGGCCTACAAGACAGAGCTGATAGTTTGAGATTGGACTGATAGTTTGTAGTTATAATTGAGCCAAAATAATTAATTTTCTCCTTAGCTATCAAAAAATAATCGATTCTCCTTAGCTGATAGTTTGAGATTGGGCTAATAGTTATCACTAATTGAATTATATAATTTGATTGAATATTTCTTCATTATAATTCGTGAATTTGCGATTTTAAAACTTTTACTTCATTATAATTTGTTAAATAAAATATTACTATTTTTATAACTTTTTCAATTTTACCCAAAACTTAATCTTTTACTAATATCTTTTATTTTTCTCAATCACAATGCGCGAAAACGACGGGTACCCGTGCGAACGCACGGGTAAGACACTAGTTTGTCCATAAAATGAAATTGGTATTTAAAACATACTACATTTTATTAAAGTCAATTTTGGAAGATAATCGGTGGAAATATATGTTATCAGTTTGTCATGAGAATTTAAATAAATTAAAAATCTTAAATATTATTGGAAAAAATAAAAAATAAAAAATGGACTTTAAAATAATTATATAATTTTTTAAAAATTTCAATGGTTAAGAAAAACTATTAAACACATACTTTGTAAAAAAATAATTGTAAAAAATAAAAATATATATTTTTTTAGGATTGATAAAGTTGTAATAATAAAAATATTTATTAAATTTATTAAATGAGAATGATGTAAAAGAATTAAGTTTAATGTTATAATTATTAAATTTTAAACTATGATTTAAAATATATGAAAAAAATAAAAAGTCAGTAGTACAACTGACATAAATTTTACTTATATTTTTTTGGGTTAATTGTCATTTACCTCTTGCCATATAGGCGAGTTTTAATTTATTCCCTTTAAAAAAAAGTTTTGGATTACCCCGCTATAATTTTTGGACACCCTAAACGTGTAAAAATCAGGGGTAAATAATTTTTTTTTATACGGGTAATTTTTCTCTTAGGGAGGCAAAAGACTTGGAATTTTAAAATTATAAGGTGTAATTCAAAACTTTTTTTTAAAGGGAGTAAATCAAAACTCACCTATAAGACAGGGATTAAATGACTATTAACCCTATGTTTTTTAATTGTACAGAAAAAGTAAAAATTCATGCATTCGCATGGATTTTCAAATAATTTTCCGTGCATTCACACGATACTGATGTGTTACTTGTACGTTTGCACGGTACTGGTTGTACGCACGCTTTTGTTTTCAAAATTTAATAAGAATATAATGAAAATAAAATAAAATTGTTTAACCAAAAAATATATCAATTTTAAAAAAAAAAAAACATACATGTAAAAGATGAAATGTAACTATAACAACAAAATTTCTTGTCTACACACGAATACTTATTTTGTACGCACATGAATTTGTAAGCGTATTTATAGATATATTCAACCAATATATATATTTAATTAATTTATATGTGACACCTATATATATATATATATATATATATATATATATATATTTGGATCATGACTTATATTTTTAATTATCAATTTACATTTAATTAATTTATAAATTTCACATATATTTTAAATTATAAAGCAATGACATTAGTATGATCAGTAATAAAAAAAACTTACTTTGATCTTACCTTACATACAAACTATCTTCTCCTCCAAGATTACTTATGTAAGTATGAAGTGCGCCTAAGAGGGGGTGAATTAGGTTCTTTAAAATTTTATCCGGTATTATAAAGTGAAGGTGATAATTTTTCTGGTTTGGAGATGTTATGAAAGATGTAAATGCAGAAAAATAAATGACACAAGGATATATCTTGGTTCCCCTCACAATCCGAGAGTACTCCAGTCCCCTTACGCAGTAAGAGATTTTCACTATTGTTTGGTAACTAGTACAAGACTAACCAAATGCTAAGAACAATCCTCTTGGACCAAGAACAATCCTCTTGGATTTTTCACTAAGTCAACCTATGAGAACAATCCTCTCAATGTGACTATATTGCTTCCAACAATTTTGGATAGCAATGATACAACAAGTATTTTGATTTTTGTATAAGAGTTTGTAATGATAAAAGAATGTATCAATCACTTGATTGATCTTCTCTACCAATCATGCAATTTATAAAAATAACAAGTGCTCAAATGTTGATGAATATGCTATGAATTTTTTGGATAGAGTTTATGAGACAATGCAGAAAATTCTTTTGAATGTTTGGTAATCACAACACTTGAATGAAAGATATAATGATATAGAATGATGTTAAATTGCAAATGGGAAGAGGTGAATTCAAATATGAAAATATAGGATATATATAGTGTCTTAACACCCCTAAGAATGAGTATGATTCAGTGAAAAGGTTCAAGGATTGATAGACACAATTTAATTTTCGTTCAGATTTATAACAAACATATTTTTTGGATCTGTTACTCAGGAAATCGGTTTCCTTGAAGCGTTGCGTCCATTTTTTCAAAAACTGACACTGGAAATCGATTTACCACCATAGGAAATCAATTTCCACAGATAAAAAACCATTTTCTAGAAACAGACTTGGCTGGGCACGTAGGGGAAATCGCTTTCCACGGTTTCCTTGAAGCGTAGCGTCCATTTTTTCAAAAACTGACACTGGAAATCGATTTACCACCATAGGAAATCGATTTCCACAGATAAAAAACCATTTTCCAAAAACAGACTTGGCTGGGCATGTAAATCTAAAGTACGCCTAAGAGGGGGGGGGGGGGGGGGGGTGAATTAGGTCTTCAAAAATTTAATCAATTTTATGAGAATACTTCTAACAATTTTTGGTTGAATGTATGAAGGTTTTTTGAGTGATTCTTTTCTTTTCTTGGTAATGGTGATGAGAGTAATAAAATGCGGAAAAGTAAAGAACGCAAGGATATATACTGGTTCCCCTCACAATCCGAGAGTACTTCAGTCCCCTTTCCAACACGAAAGAGATTTCACTATAGTTAGAATTATTCTACAAGCCTATGCTTACTATCTAACCTATAGGGTGATCAAAGGTTCTTAAAACCTTTAAGATCAAACAACACTATTGTGAATGAAGAACAATCCTCTTCAAAACACAACACTTACTTCCAACAATCCTGGATAGTAAGGAAGAATAATATTTTTGAATGATACAAGAGTTTATGATGAGAGATGGAGAGCAATATCAATCTTTGATTGATCTTCTTCTTCAAGACAACAATTCTTAATATAGTATATAAATGTTCACAAATATATGTATGAAACTTGTAATGATTTCTCAATGAAAATGTGTATGACAAGTTTCACAAAATTTTGGTTTGTAAGAACACTTGAAAGTTTGAAAGATGAAGAGATTTTAATGCTTATGAATTGTTAATGAAGAAGGTAGTTTGAATTAAAATAATTCTGCAGTATTTATAATGTGCAATATGCCTTTTCAAACATGCCTTTTAGTGTGAAAAGATGCCATGCAATTATGAAACAATCCCATAAAAAAATCTGTTTGAAGAACAAAGTTATAAGTGGTACTGGTTCAGTATGAACCGGTTCCCACCTGTGCCAACCCGGTTCCTGATGACCGTTGCTAAAAAAATTTCAAAAAAGATAACGTAGGAACCATTTCCCATGGGGGGACAACCCGGTTCCTGGTTAAAAAACCAGAAGGTTGATTTTTGCTGAGACCTGGAACCCGGTTCCCTAGGGAGGAACCGGCTCCTGCAAGCTTTCAACACAATTTTATTTTTCAAAGATGTTTCAAAAAGGATTTTTCTAAGAATGAAAACTATGGCAATTTTATGATATGCATGTAATATATATTGTGAACATCTATATGCCAAAGTGAGAATTATGTATACCTTCGACATTTAAGCTTGCTTCTCATTAAATCTTCACAATTTCTTCAAGACTTCAAATGGTATGAATTTTCTTAAGACTTGACATTCTTTTTGCTCATCCTTTATGAAAGTTGATATCCAAGTTGTCTTCATCAAAACCAAGTGATTTGATATTTAATTGAGAAGCTTTGTAATTACAGGGCACGTAGGGGAAATCGATTTCCACTTATAGGAAAGAGATTTCCAGACTGAAAATGCAAAATTTCAGATTTTTCAAAAAGCGAAGAACCTAGGTGAATGCATATGATTTGAGGATGATTTTGAGCACTAAATTTATTCTTATAAAGAACATGTTTGTACCTATTCAAAAATTGAGCTCCATTAAGTCTTCAAGTGGGTCTTGTATCTTGACAATTTTCTTTGAGACTTTAATGCTTGAGTAGTACAAACTTGATACATCATTTCTTGATATTTATGAGTGCATACATGTTATCTTCATCAAAACACATAACATTTGGAGAAGCTTGCTATCACATTCTCCCCCTTTTTGATGATGACAACCAATGAGCTTTAAAAGTGATTTTTGCTTGACATGTCCTTATGCTCCTCTTATGTTGATGACTCCTCTTTTAACAAAGTTTTTATCATAACTTGGATGAGTCTTGAGACAAACTTTTCTATCCATGAGGCTGCATAATTTGGACAATAAAAAGCAACAAACACAAGTTTCTTCTCCCCCGTTGTTATTATAAAAAAAGGATGGGGAAAAGAGGTAAATAAGAACAAAATATATATGATGCAATATAGTAAGAGATAAGAAATTGTAACACATAAACATAACATAATAATAATAATTTTGTCTAATATAACAACTCAAAACCATAAACATAACATAATAATAATAATAATTTTGTCTAAAATACCACAAAAAACATACTAAGAAAGATAAATAGAATATAAGACACACAAGATAACTAATCACTAGCATTCATCTCCTCATTTCCATCACCTTATTCTTCTCCTTCATCTTCGTAATTCTCAAGTTGTTGTTGAAGTTGATCAAAGCGAAGATTGAACTCATTCCGGGTTTTTTGATGTTCATGAATGTTACGGATTTCCATTTGGAGAAGTTTCTTGTAGATGAGTTCCATGGTATAGCCACCATCGGGTATGTTGGGAGGTGCTTGTGCATTCTCATCATCATTGTGTTTGTAAAGACCATCACTACCTTTGAAAATTCCCATATTTCTCAAACAATTGTCACTTGAAATTAAGCTTGTCTTCCCCATTTTCTTTGTGGGTTCTTTTCCTAACGGAACTCTAAAAGCTTCCAAGATTTTTGAAATTAGGCGAGCATATGGTAGCCCACTTGTCAATGAAAAACAATATTCTATATGTCGAAGAATCACATAAGCACAATTAACCGGCATAGCATTTTTCATGGCACATAGAAGCATCATATCTACTTCACCTACTTTAGTATTATTGTTTTCTTTTGGAACAAGCACATAAGCAAGAAAATAGTGAAGCATTCAGTCACTTACCGACAAATTCTTGCTAGAGACAAAAACCTTGGATGAACCGGATTGAACATGTTTTGCATAAAATTCCTCTCGAGAAATACGGCTTATGCCAAAATAGTATTCCATCATTTGATAGTTAAGTTCTCTGAATTCTTCCGGAACATAACCTCGCATAATCCTTACTCCTTCATAAGGAACACCCAAACATCTACCAAATTCTTCTAAAGACATAACAATTTCAACGTTCTTAACCTTAGAGTGTAAAGTAAGAGTGTCATCAATCCTAAGGTGAGCATAAAAGATTCTAACTAAATCAGGATAAAATGGGCTAGCATCAGTGACAAACTCCTCAATCTTTTGAAAAGCTAGAATTTTTGGAAAATTGAAGCTAGTGTTAGGGAATGAAGCAAGATTACCGAATTTGGGTCTGATGATGGATTCTGTTTGAAGTTGAAGAAAGCTTTGCATTGCCTTACGGGTGGAATTTCTTGTTCAGAGTCAGTGTCAGAGTTGACAACCATGGGAGCTTTTCCTCTTGATCTTTTTGGAGGTGCCATTGAAGAGTGGAGTTGGGTTACGGAAATCAATTTCCTATGGGAAGGAATCGATTTCCAGTTACGCAAACAGCCTTCCAGAACCCAAATATTGAGATTTTCACAGAAGGAAATCGATTTCTTGTGAGGGTAAATCGATTTCCATGACAATTTTTGTCCAAAAATGCTGAAGCAGTAGTTTTGTAACTTTGAAAATATTATAAAAACACTTATGGAATAATATGTATCATCAAAATAACATGTTTAGGCAATGTGTGAGTATAATTAAAAAATATATAACATACAAAATTATGATTTCACAAATAAAATTGTGAAAAAATAATTAAAAATTAAAGTATAGTAAAGAATGATAACATGTACCTTGGGTCATGAATTATTTATATTCAACGAATTTATACATCATTTTCATCCAAGATGTCGAGTTCTCTTCGAATCTTGAAGAATGGTTCTTGAGCAAGCAGTTTTGTGAAAATGTCTGCGAGTTGATTATGTGTATCAATGAATGAAACTTCGACGTCTCCTTTTAGAACATGATCGCGAAGGAAGTGATGTCGAATGTCAATATGTTTGGTTCTTGAGTGCATGACGGGATTCTTTGTAAAGTTAATCGCACTTGTGTTGTCACACTTAAGGGGAATGCATCTAAGATTTACGCCGTAGTCGCTAAGTTGTTGTTTTAACCATAATATTTGAGTGCAACAACTATCGGCTGCAATGCATTCTGCTTCAGCGGTACTAAGAGCAATACAAGCTTGTTTCTTGCATGACCATGAGACTAAAGCATTTCCTAAGACGTGACAAGTTCCACTAGTGCTTTTGCGATCAGTTTTGCAACCTGCATAGTCCGCGTCAGAATAACCAAGTAAATTACATACACTACCTTTTGGATACCATAATCCGACGTTCGTTGTTCCCTTCAGATACTTCATAATCCTTTTTACCGCCATGAGATGAGATTCCTTTGGATTTGCTTGAAAGCGAGCACATAAACAAACACTAAACATTATGTTAGGACGGCTTGCCGTGAAATATAAAAGTGAACCAATCATACCTCGATACTTGGTAATATCAATAGAGACACCAGATTCGTCTTGATCAACATAGGTTCCGGATCTCATTGGCGTAGACATTACTTTACAACTATCCATGTCAAATTTCTTCAACAACTCTTTACAATATTTGGATTGGTTGATAAAGAAGCCATCCTTTAGTTGCTTAATTTGAAGTCCAATAAAATAGTTCATCTCCCCCATCATAGAAATTTCAAATTATCCTTGCATTATTGATGAGAATTCTTCACATAATTCTTTGTGGGTTGATCCGAAGATGATGTCGTCAACATATACTTGAACTAATAGAGTATGGCTGTTGATTTTCTTTATAAACAATGTCTTTTCAAGTTTACCTTTTTCAAAGCCATGTTCGCATAAAAAATTGCTAAGACGATCATACCATGCTCTTGGTGCTTGCTTTAATCTGTAGAGTGCCTTTTTCAACTTGAATACATGCGATGGATTCTTGAAGTCTTCAAAGCCGGGGGGTTGTTTGACGTAGACTTCTTCGTTTATGTATCCATTTAGGAATTCACTTTTGACATCCATTTGAAAAGCTGAAAATTTAAAGAGCAAGCATAAGCAAGTAAAAGACTAATAACTTCTAACTTTGCAACCGGAGCGAAAGTTTCTTCAAAGTCGATTCCTTCTTCTTGACTATAACCCTGAGCCCCCAACCTTGCTTTGTTTTGAACAATTATACCATTCACATAAAGCTTGTTCTTAAACACCCATCTTGTTCCTATGATGTGTTTATCACTTGGTTTAGGAACAAGTTCCCAAACTTGATTCCTTTCGAATTGGTTTAACTCTTCTTGCATAGCAATTATACATTGGTCGTCTTATAAGGCTTCATTAACTTTGGAAGGTTCAATTTGAGAGACAAACGCCATGTTTAAGCAAGCATCTTGAAGGTTTAGTCTTGTTGCAACGCATTGACTGATGTCACCAATAACTTTATCGATTGGATGATCTCTATGAGTTCTCCATTCTTTAGGTAGATCATTGGTATTAGCATTTGGTTGTGAGAATTATTCTTGTTGTTCCGATGGTTTGACATTTGTATTTGGTTGAAAAACTTCTTCTGGTTGTTTCGGTGTGTGGTGTCATTTTTTTTACCTCCCTGTTTCACTTGGGAGGACGGCACGCTAGACCCTTCACGCGAAATTTGGAAGGAGAATGCGCCCGTGGTGGGATGAATTTTGTTTCAGTTCTTCCTACGATATCACACGAACTTTCTTATTGTCCTACAAGTAGGAAAGGGAAAAAAAGATCTCAACTAAACCCTAGGAGTTTGCTAAGTGTGGGGATTCACCTAGACTAGAAATTCTGGAGTCCGGGAGGTCGGTTATACATAGGGAAGAGTTTAAGCACCCTACATATCTGTAGTACTCTACAGGAACCTTCTCTGTGTCAAAATGTGTTTGTGCTGCTAATGATTATTGGGAAAGTTTTTCCTTTGTATTAGGAGAAGGAATTGAATTGAATAAAAGAAAGACAGACAGACTGACTGACTATTTTTTTTATTAGCTCGCTGAGATTCCTTGTGAACCTCATGCCTACATATCCCTAATGGAAGTCAGAGCTTAATGTAGTTCGGGGAACTAATTAATTATTAATTATTTTTGGGTGCCTTGCTTGACGCTCAAGGTTGAAGCTTGAATTAAATCTTTGTTTACAGTAAAGAGACATGAATATATCTTTACAGAGAGGTATTTCTACTATTCCACCACAAACATTAAAAGAGTGACAGAATAACTGAATTCATTTCATTCAAGAGGGGGACCTTACTTGTGTATGTGCAAGTATACCAGTCAAATGCCTCTTAAATGAAAGAAAGATGCTCATCCAAATTAGGGAAAGTTACCACATGTCTGGGTTTTACTGCCAGCTCATGCCTTTCAAAATCCTAAGTGGGAAACTTGATTAAAATTAAAATGAAATATAACGTTTGTTTGTTTGAATGTGGTGAGATAGAAGAAAGATCTCTCTATAGAGATAAGCTATGTCTATCTACTGTATAAAAGATTTGATTTTTAACTGGCTTGTATGAGGCCCAAGCTTGAGGCTTTTTGATTAATGTATTATTTATTGACTCTGGGAGATGACTCCACTGGGGGTTAATTACAAGGAATTTTTGTATTCTGTACAAAGCCCAGAATTGAGGCTGACTCTAGCTAGGAAAAATATTATTTTTCTGCCTTGTACAAAGCCCAAGGTTGTGGCTGACTGAGTATGAATGACTCTAATAGGGAAAAGATCCTAGATGTTAGGAATCTTTGACACATGAAGTATGGTTTATCTGCCTTGTACAAAGCCCAAGGTTGTGGCTACCTGAATGATGAAGGACTCACTGGGGAGATTCTATTATCTGCCTTGCACAATGCCCAAGGTTGAGGCTGACTATTAACAAGGGAGTTTTGTTGTTTTGGTGCCTTGTATGAAGCCCAAGGTTGAGGCTAACTATTTTTGTTGGGTTTTGACTCTACTGAAGGATTTATTTATTAAAAGACTGATTTTTTTTGGAAGCTAACCCTTTCCAGGGATTTTGTCTCAGCTGGTGAGTTTATCTTTTGAAAATAATGATTTTTGGAAGCTAACCCTTTCCAGGGGTTTTATTCTTTTAAACAGGTTTTTATTAATTGACTTTGGAGGCTAACCCTTTCCAGGGGTTTTTATTAAGATGATGGCAGAAAGATTATCTAATGAGACTTCTTGTTTAAAGCCCAAGATGAAGGCTGACACTGACTGAGGATAAACAAAACATGGATCCTAGACTCTGCTAAGGAAGATTAATGAAGATAAGGGTGACAGAGACTGTCCATGCCTCTCATTCCAAAAGGTGTACTCAATGTAAAATTGAGACAAACTTAGCTTGTTTAAAGTCTGGCTTAAATTGGAAGAAACTCACCAGGGTATGTTAAAAGGTGACTAAAGACCTGTTCCTATGTTTATAAGAAACCTGATGGGTCCTTGTATACAAGTTCAAGAGGAAGCAGGAAATGCTTTTAAGAAACCTGTGGGTCCTTGTACAAAGCCCAAGAGGAGGCTAATCGAGGGTCCTTGTTATAGCACAAGAGAAAGCTATGTGGTTTTGAACTTATTTTGGCTTTAAGCAAATGGGTAAGAGGTTTCACCGGGAATAATTCCTCTTTGGGCGGATGTGTCATATTTTTTGGATTCTAAGGTTTTTTCCAAGATGTTTCACCGGGAGTAATTCATCTTGGGGGTTTGAACTACAGATTTCTAATTAGGAAAGAGCCTTCACCGGGAAGACATTATCAATCCTAGGTCATATTCCTATAATATATATATAGTTTAACTGTCCTAGGGTTTACACTCAGACGTAGTTCTAAACAAATATATGCACAGTTTATATTTGACAGTAATTTAAACAAAGACTGTAAATTGAAAGCTTGTAAAGCCTAACCTGGATGGAGTGGAGGCCTTTGAAGAAGTATGTACAAAGCCTTACCAGCAATTGATGGATAACAGTTGAATATATATGATAAACAGTTAATGGTTTTTTTGAAAACAGAAGAAGTGAAGATGGACATAGGTCACATAGGTATCTGAAGAGTTTCACCGGGAATAATGCCCTTCAAATACCAGAAGAATATTTTGAAAACAGAAAGAAGATTTTATAAATACAGTTTTTGAAAGCAAACTATGAAAAGAAAAAGGTGTTGGGACTTACACTCTATTAGAGGCCCACTTAAAAATGATTTACTGTTTATGAGAAACAGTTGAAAATGATTGAAATGATATAAGGTTTTGTTGTTTGAAAACCTTAATCATCCGTTTAATTGGAGACTGAAAACAGTTTTGAACATTGACAAAAGTCAACTTAATTAAGGCAAAGATGAAATCTATACCTAATTAAGACCTAAATAATTAGGGTTTTATCATAAAATTATTCACAAAGTAATTAGGTTAAAACAAAATAAAAATATATATTTTCAAAGTATTTAAGAAAACACTTAAAACATACTATTTTAAACCTAATAAGAATATATGAAATAAATAATATTTTTATGATTTTTTTTGATTATTCACAAAATAGATATATTAAATGACAAGTGTGTAAAAAATGAAATTAAAATGAATTAATTTGATAGGTTAAATAATTGTTTAAAGTTGTAAAGAAATCAAATGGAAAAAGTGATAAAAAATATTGTTTTGTCACTACCAAGGCTTGAACCCACGCTCCCATGGTCACCACACAAAACAAAGCCAACTGAGCTACACGCTCAGTGTGACTAAAGAGGGATTCCAATTGGTTATATATAAAACACGCGCGTTAAAATGAAAAATAAAAAACAAAAGGTGTGAGGGGGGGATCGAACCCCAGACCTAAGGCATGAGAAAGTGAGAGGCGCTTGTAACCAAGTGAGCTGAACGTTTTAGTCGTTCAAAACACGCTTCCAATTGATTATACTTTAAACTTGCTTCTAAGAATTTAAAAAAACGCGCGCAAAGCAACTTCATCTTCAACCTCACGATTTCAGTTTCTGGAAATCCTATCTCCCTCAATTCTCAACTAAATTCAAAGATGTAAAGATGGATTTTGCTCGTTTTTGGACGAGGATCATGATGGTGTCCTTTAATTTCATTTATTCTAAGTGTAACATAAAATTCGCAAGCATGAACACTAAGAACCCTAAAACTGAAATTAAACATGAAATACTATATATGCATGATTTGATGCAATTGATTGAGGGCTAATGATCTATGAAGGTGCAGAAACCAACTGGTAACTTCATTTTAAATTTATCATGCGTGAATCATAGAGTTTGAAGCTTTTGAAACTTACCTGAAAAATGAAGATTTGGCTCTGATCAAAGTGTGTTGCAGAGTTGTTGCAACGATCCAGATAGCTTCAGTGATCCTCCTGGAAGGTGTTGAGATGCTTAACTTGGACTGAAAGTGCCCAGAACCTCTTGCTCGACCCCAAATGCAACAGCTCCAAGTGAGAGGTGAAGATGATGATTCCCCACGTACAGAAGTGTTTCAGAGGTTTGGATCACCTCTAAATGACTCCCCTAAGGTGTTTGAATACTTAATTCCAAAGGAAGAGCTCTGGTTTGAAGAATCCGAGTCTTCTTGCCAAAGAACCTTTGAAAACCTTAAGTATGAAGAAAGAAGAGAGAAAGCAAGAATTCTGTTGCTTTGGTGTGTTTTTTGAATGAGAAAGACCCCTCTATTTATAGGCAAATGGTTCAGAGCAATTGAACATAGCAAGCTTGCTTAGTGAAGTGAGTTTGGTTTCTTAGCCATGAAGAAATTTTGAAAATATCCCAAATGCAATGATGCATTTTCGGGCTAGCTTCCCCAACCATTGATCTTGTATGATCTTAGGGAACATTTCTGATGCAGAGGAGAGTTCTAATTGGCTTAGAGCAAGATTCCTTGATGATTCATCATTTGCCATAAATTCAAAAATGCAATCATTACATAATCACATGCCTTTGTTTTTGGGAATCTTCTTCAATCCTTATGCAATGATGGAAATTGATGTATGGCATGCTTGCAGATGTATTAGAGGTCGTGTAGCATCACTTAGTGAAGCTAATTGCACAAAATTGCAAAGTTCCAATTTGTACATGACCTATAATTTCACCTTTTGAGGCCAACTTTGAACAAGCATAACTCTTAGCTCAAAATGAATTTGGAGAAGATTGAGCACAATTTGGAAAGCCCTAAACATCTACTTCAAATCATTAGTTTGGGGTTTCTTCAGAATCATTTGGGAAAATTGTGAAAAATGAGCCCAAAGTTGGATGAAAACTAGGTTAAAAACACTTAGAAAAATTTCTAAGTTTTTATAACCTAAAGCTTGAAAATTCCAAATCTCTTAAATGGTTGATCTTTTGAAAAAAGTTCCTATTTAAGATGTTGTTTTATTTTGCAAGATCTACAACTTTCATGTTGGAAGTTTTTTGAGTTGTGTAGGTGAAATTTTGAGTTCCCACAATGCCCTCAAAAACCCTAATTCCCGACTTTTCGCTCCTTGATGATTCTTCTTGAATTTCTTTGGTCAAATGACTTTAATATCCATATATTGATGATATTGATCTTTGAAAGTCATGGTTTGACCAAAAATCTTAAAAGTCAAAGGTGATCCCATACAATTGACTTTTTCCAAATAAAGTGAGATTTTGGACTTTTGTGTGGAATTAAGATCTTCTCCTCAAATGAGTGATGTAAATGGGTTATATTAAGGTAGTAGAGGTTCTTGAATCATGTCTTGAGTTTTGGATCCATGCCCTGATTAAAAGTCAACTATCCAGATGAATTAGGTTAAAAACCCTAATTGTCGACCAGATGAAATTGGTGACTGTGGATCTTGAATTGAGGTGTGATGTCCAGTGGATCTTATTGTATGGATCATTTGAAGATGATTGAAGTCTTTAATAGATGTCCTGGAGCTTTTTAGGGTTTCCCAAAGGTGATCCCTGATTGCAGTCCTTGATAGGCTCAAAAACCCTAGTCTGGTGACCTGAGTAAACCTGTACTCAGATGACTGGGTGTCTAATCAATCATAGGTGAATATAAAAGTGAAGCTTTTGAGTCCTATGATTGTGTTAGAGACCAATCCTTTTATTGATTGATCCTTTGCCTGAGTTTTCTTGTCTTTGAACATCCTTGATTAAATGCCAGATGAAGAAGTGACTGCTCTGGGTACTTGCTTTGACCTGATGAAAATCCTGAAGATATGTCATCTCAGGGGGGTCAAAAATTAGGGTATGACAGATGCCCCTATTTAAGTTTCTTTTATCCGGAGGGAGAGAGATTGATATCTCGATCTCTCTTGCGTGAAAGAGACTTAAATATCAAAGAATGCCCGAATTTTGGGCGCTCCTGAGATGTTGTAATTGATAAAATCTTTACATGAACTGATCCCGTTATCGCACTTAGCGGGGGATGAGGAGACAAACTCCTGTAGGAATACGTCATGTGGATTCTGGTGAATGGATGGCAATGTAGGATGCGCAATCCATCTTCTTTAACTAAGTGTTGACACTTAGAAAAAGGCAAGCAACCTCCCCTTGTTTCGGATGTCTGCATCTCGAAACTGGTCTAAGTTGTGATTTTGGACAATATCTCAGATAAAGAGAAATTCTCCAAAGATTTGTTTCCTCATCAAACTTCTCATCAGCACTTGGAGATGAGATACCATTTGATGGTAATAAAGAAACTTCAAAGGTTTGTTTCCTCATCAAACTTCTTACCAGCACTTGGAGGTAAGATACCATTTGACGGTAAATAAAGAAACTTCAAAGGTTTGTTTCCTCATCAAACTTCTTACCAGCACTTGGAGGTAAGATACCATTAGACGGTAAATAAAGAAACTTCAAAGGTTTGTTTCCTCATCAAACTTCTTACCAGCACTTGGAGGTAAGATACCATTTGACGGTAAATAAAGAAACTTCACCATCCCTCCTTTCAACTTGACGTTTTTGAAGGATTGTCATATGGTCCCGCGCTCTTTTGAGGGGCTAATGACTTTGCTCGAAAGTGGATGAACTGTCTTCGGGAAGAAGACTACCATTCACCTACTTACGCTGAGGAATCTGAACTATCTTCTTGACTAGACAATGCTAATTACGCAAATATGGTGTGAGACAAAATGCATGAATATTACGATGATTATGAAATGCAAAGTGAATGTGAATAGAATTGTCGCGGATGTAAAATCCTATGATACGACTTGAATCTTTTTGATCAGAAGATGTCTTCTTCTTGTAGTTCGAACTCTGTTGGGGATACCTGGTTATCAGTTGTCCGCTGTCCGAAGTGAGTGATATGAATTGAAGTGAAGATCCGTCATCGGGAGATGTTCGCAAAGCGACCTCATGGGGAAATCTTGGTTCCCGGAGTCTCAACCGTTCTCAGAGTAGCTGTTTGCATTCTTCCTATTGTTTGTAAACCTTAGAAAGAAAATTTCACCTCTATTTTTTTGCAAGTAAATTCATTTTTATTTTATGAAAACATTTCGTTTCAAAAAAATGACTGTTTAAATTAAAAAACGCATTTCAAGAAATTGAAAAAGACTCGATTGCAAAGAAAGGCACAAGGCTCAAATTATTATTTATGAAATGGTAATCAGCCAAATGCTTGATTCCATGGAGTATTTACAAAGTTGGAAATTGGTAATTTTTCGGGAAAAGGACTACGATGAAACGTGATGACCGTTATCTTTCCCTTCCACTCCGAGTTGCGCTGTATTCGTGCTTCGTAGAAGATGACCTACTGCTGATGAATACTCCGCTATGGATTTTTGAATGATCAAGTTTGTCCTGAACACAGTTACTTGCCATATATCCCTAACTTTTGCGTAAACTACCCCTCTCGGGTTTTAAGTCTACCGGGATTGATTATTTATTTTTTATGTCTCTAACTTTTGCCTGAATCGCCCTTTCGGGTTTTCGATTCACCGAGACGCTCTTTTTTTGCCTAAGTCGCTCTTTGCGAGTTTTCAACTTAGCGAGCTGTTCTTTTAATTATTTAGGAGAAGTATTTCTTGACTGCGTCGACGTTCACAGGACGGGTGAATTCTTCTCCATCCATAGTCGTGAGTATTAAGGCTCCTTCTGAGAAAGCTCTCTTGACCACGTAGGGGCCGTCATAATTGGGAGTCCATTTCCCTCTCGAATCTGTGAGAAAAGATTGAATCTTTTTGAGTACAAGGTCGCCTTCTTTGATTGTGCGAGGTCGAACCTTTTTGTCGAAAGCTTTCTTCATTCTTTGTTGATATAGCTGACCGTGGCATAAAGCTGTCATGCGCTTTTCTTCGATCAAGTTCAATTCATCGAATCTTCTTTGACACCACTCGGCTTCTGTTAATTTCGCCTCCATCAAGACTCTCATTGATGGGATCTCAACCTCTATGGGTAGGACTGCTTCCATGCCATATACAAGGGAGAAAGGAGTTGCTCCAGTCGAAGTACGTACTGATGTACGGTAACCATGAAGAGCATACGGGAGCATTTCATGCCAATCTTTGTAAGTGATGACCATCTTTTGAACGATTTTCTTGATGTTTTTGTTAGCTGCTTCTACAGCTCCATTCATCTTTGGTCTGTAAGGAGATGAGTTGTGATGTTCAATCTTGAATTCTTCACAAAGTTCCTTCATCATTTTGTTATTCAAATTTGACCCATTGTCAGTGACTATCTTGCTAGGAATGCCGTAGCGACAGATGATGTGATTCTTGATAAACCTGACGACAACTTGTCTTGTAACGTTTGCATATGAAGCTGCTTCGACCCATTTGGTGAAATAGTCTATAGCTACCAAGATGAAGCGATGTCCGTTGGACGCTTTTGGCTCGATCATTCCAATCATGTCGATTCCCCACATGGAGAAAGGCCAAGGGGAAGAGAGTATGTTGAGAAGAGATGGTGGCACATGAATTCTATCGGCGTAGATCTGACATTTGTGACACCTCTTTGCGTACTGGTAGCAATCTGACTCCATCGTCAGCCAATAATATCCTGCTCTCAGTATTTTCCTTGTCATGGTATGTCCATTGGTGTGAGTACCAAAGGAACCTTCATGTATTTCTCTCATGAGTACTTCTGCTTCTTTTCTATCAACGCATCTGAGCAGAATCATGTCGAAGTTTCTCTTGTACAGAACATCTTCATTCAGGAAGAATCTACAAGTTAACTTTCTCAAAGTCTTTCTATCTTTCTTTGACGCCCCAAGAGGGTACTCTTGCTTTTGAAGAAAATTCTTGATGTCGTGATACCACGGTTTGTCGTCGATGATTGCTTCTACTGTGAAAACATGAGCGGGCCTATCCAGGCGCATAACATCGATCCGAGGAATGTCATTCCAATGATTTATCCTAATCATGGAAGAGAGTGTGGCTAATGCATCAGCCAAGTTGTTTTCTTCGCGCGGAATGTGATGAAAATCTACCCTGTCGAAGAATCGTAACAATCTTCTCGCGTAGTCTTTGTAAGGGATTAGCCCTGGTTGGCGTGTTTCCCATTCTCCTTTGATTTGATTGATGACCAAAGCAGAATCTCCGTATACATCCAAGTGTTTGATTCTTAGATCCACGGCTTCTTCGAGACCCATGATGCAAGCTTCATATTCGGCCTAATTGTTTGTGCACTTGAAAGTTAATCTGGCAGTAAATGGAATATGGGTACCCTGAGGTGTAACAATGATTTCCCCAATTCCTCGTCCATAAGCATTGACAGCTCCGTCAAAGATTAAGCCCCACTGGGATCCTATCTCAGGTCCTTCGTCTGGTAGTGGCTCGTCGCAATCTTTCATCTTGAGGTACATGACGTCCTCGTCCGGAAAGTCAAAACTGGTTGATTCATGACCATTGAGTGGGTGGTGAGCCAGGTGCTCAGCTAGGATACTTCCTTTCACGGCTTTCTAAGCGTGATACTCAATGTCATATTCTGATAACAACATCTGCCAATGGGCAATCCTCCCAGTTAAGGCAGGCTTCTCAAAGATGTACTTGATTGGATCCATATGAGAGATCAAACAAGTAGTATGTCGAATCATGTACTGGCGGAGACGCTTGGCAGCCCAGGCCAAAGCACAACATGTCTTCTCGAGCATGGAGTAGCGGGATTCACAGTCAGTGAATTTCTTGCTTAGGTAGTAAATGGCATGCTCTTTTCTTCTCGTCTTGTCTTGCTGTCCAAGGACACAACCCATGGAATCTTCTAAGACGGTTAAGCACATTATCAAAGGTCTTCCTTCCACTGGAGGAGACAAAATGGGTGGTTTGAGCAGATATTATTTAATGCTGTCGAACGCTTTCTGACAATCGTCTGTCCAGACGCAACTTTGATTTTTCCGTAGAAGTTTGAAAATAGGAGCGCAAGTTGCAGTCATGAGATATATGAATCTCGAGATGTAATTCAGACGTCCAAGAAATCCTCTAACTTGTTTCTCGGTTCTGGGTGAAGGCATTTCTTGAATTGCCTTGACTTTGTCTGGATCTACTTCAATTCCTCGTTTGCTGATAATGAAACCAAGGAGTTTTCCTGAGTAGACACCAAAGGTGCATTTGTTGGGGTTCAGGCGAAGCTGAAACTTCCGTAAGCGTTGAAATAACTTTGTCAGATTTTGTATGTGATCTTCTTCATTTTCTGATTTGGCAATCATGTCGTCCACATAGACTTCCACTTCTTTATGCATCATGTCGTGGAAAAGCGTAGTCATGGCCCTTTGATAAGTTGCCCCTGCGTTCTTTAGTCCAAAAGGCATAACATGATAGCAGAACGTGCCCCAGGGGGTGATGAAAGCTGTTTTCTCCATGTCTTCAGGTGCCATTTTGATTTGGTTGTATCCTGAAAATCCGTCCATGAACGAGAAAACTTTGGATTTTGCTGTACTGTCTACCAACATATCAATATGTGGTAAAGGAAAATCATCCTTAGGGCTAGCTTTGTTCAAATCTCTGTAGTCGATGCATATGCGGACTTTTCCATCTTTCTTAGGAACGGGAACAATGTTAGCTAACCACTGAGGGTATTCTGAAGTGACGAGGAAACCTGCGTTGATCTGCTTTTGAACTTCCTCTTTGATTTTCATGGCCATCTCCGGATGAGTTTTTCTTAATTTTTGCTTGACCGGAGGGCATTCTGCTTTTAATGGCAAGTGATGCTCCACTATACTGGTATCCAACCCTGGCATATCTTGATAAGACCAAGCGAAGACATCTGAGAATTCTTTGAGCAGTTGTATCAAACTCTCTCTGATCTCTGAACTGAGCGAAGCTCCAATCTTAACCTCTTTTCTGTTTCCATCGGAACCAAGGTTAATGATCTCTAGAGGCTCATTGTATGGCTGAATGGCCTCTTCCTTTTGTTGAAGTAATCGTGAAATTTCCTTTGATATTTCTTCGTCTTCTTCTTCCTCTGCCTCGAATACAAGAAACCCAAAGCTTGGAGAAGTCATACGATCGTACGTTTCAATGGGGTATTTTATAATTAATCTGCATATGTGTGATGATTTTATTTAGACAACGAGGGAAGACTCGGTGTATGCAGTTAATGGAATATTTTGATGTTTTTTAGGATTACCAATTTCCGAAAAAAAAGAAAAGGAAAAACTAACGACGGAACAAAATGACATTTTTATTTATCGACAGTCATTTCTTGAAACAAAGACCCTATAAAACAAAACTCTATTGCTTTGGGTGAAGCAAAGAGGGACATTTTTCTAAGAAATAGTAAAATGCAAAGCCCTATGAAACATCTCTTCACCTTGGGCTATGGTGAGAGGACAAAATAACGGTGAAAGTTCCTACTTAGGAGTGCGAACAACAGTTGTAACTTTAACAGCTGTCCAATAGTGGCGAACCCCATTGTGCACTAGGTAATCTGGAACCTTAGGCTTAAGCTGGCCTGTGGTAGGTCTTGATTTACCAACCATTTTCTTTGCAACACTCAGACGATCTTCTTCTACTTCAGCAGACTGAGCGGTGTGAGCATACCCATTTCCAAGTGGAGTATGTCGGACTTTCTTTTGAGGAAACTTCCAATCTTCTGAATGGAGAGACTCGTTGTCGGAGACACTTTCGAGATCATCCTCTTCTGTATTTTGGTCTTGCTTTTCTCCCAAGATGGCATTGACTAGGTATGTAAACTCTAGATCTGTAGCCTCGGAAGGTGACTTGGGGATATAATCCTCAATGATCACTTCACCAGATGCTGATGATGAATAGCAAGGGTTATATATCTCTTTTGGCTGAGTAAGGTACTCATAATCAATGTTCCATCCCGTTGGAACAATATCTTCCAAAGAGGTTTTTGAGCTTTCAGGAGCAGAGTATTTCACCATGTAGTCGAATTTTCCGCTTGGTTCTCCTAATGTATCCCAGGTTTCTTCGGGGATAGGAGGAACTTCTTCTGATGAACCATGACTTCTGGTGGTGAAGCTATTTGTAACTTCGTCATTGCTTGGTCGAGTCTTACTTTCAGATCCCTTAGTCGGATAACAGCAAGGTGATTCAGACTCTGACAGGGATATGTATCCTGCTTTGTTAAGATAGGATAGCCATTCCTCTTCATCGGTGTTTTCCGTACCGATGGTATTGACTGTTTGTTGAACAGGTTGAAGAAAACCTCCGCTGCGGAAAGTTTCTTGAATTGGAAGAACTACCTCAATTCCTGGAATAGTCTTTGATGATGTTGGAAAGAATCCAACTCCTGTTCTGTTCTTGTTGTTGGTAGGAATATTAATGTGCCCCCAACCACTGGTAGTGCCATCCTTTACAACTTGGATTGCATCTTTGTAGGAAGAAATAGACGCTGCTTTCTCCTTTCCTTTTTCCTTATCCAAGGAAAGTGCTTGGAATTTAGTTCCAACAACTTCTTTTGGTTCTATGTCAGAGAAAGATGACAGGTTGCTGACGATCAGAGCTCGTTCTCCACATACGGTTACCAATTTGTCATTTCTTATGAACTTCAGTTTCTGATGAAGTGTTGAAGTAATTGCCCCAGCCTCATGAATCCACGGGCGACCTAGCAAACAACTGTATTGTGCTGGAATATCCATGACTTGGAAAGTGATTTTGAACGTCTGAGGTCCAATAGTTATGGGAAGATCTACCTCTCCAAAAACTGACTTTCTTAATCCATCAAAGGCTTTGACGATGACATGACTTTCCCTTAGCGGGTAATCTTTGAAAGATAATCTTGACAATGTTGATTTCGGCATGACGTTGAGAGAGGATCCATTGTCTATTAGGACTCCTGTGAGTATATCACCCATGCAGCCAACTGAGATGTGAAGTGGAAGATTGTGGTCTACTCCTTCTTCAGGAAGATCTTCGTCACAGAAACTTAGGTTAGTTCCGGCGGAGATGTTGGCAATGATACTGTTGAATTGTCCTACAGTAACACTTGGTTCTATGAAAGCTTGTTCCAAAACTTTCTGTAGAGCTTCCCTATGAGCTTCAGAACTCAATAGCAGGGAAAGGACAAAAATCCTAGACGGAGTATGTAGTAATTGATCTACAATGTTGTATTCACTCCTCTGGATTAACTTCAAGATCTCATCATTTTCTTTCGCTTGAACAACATTGGTCGGATGATTGTCTTGCCTATGTGGTACTTTCTCCGAAGGTTTCTCCACATTTTCTGTTGTTCTGTTGAAGACTTGTCCACTTCTGGTGACTCGACTAACATCAGCAATGTTGACAACAGACGGTAATGGTATCTCCTTACCATTTTCAATGTATGTAGCATTGTACTTGTATGGTATAGCCTTGCTGGACTCATACGGTACAGGAACAGGTAAGTAGATGACTAGTGGAGCAACTGCTGTCTTCCTGCTATCATACTTAACTTGCATTGGTTCAACTTGATTAATTTGAGGAGATACGGTAAAGACTTCATCATCTTCTCCGTTGGCAAGAAAAGTAATGGTATTGTCATCCATCAGTTTTTGAATGTCGTTGCGAACACGCAAACATCCTTGTGAATTTCTTCGACAAATTCTGCATCTACTGTAAGCGTGGAAATCTGTTCCAAAGTAGGCAAGTCCATTTAAAGTTTTATGGAACCTGACTACCGATCCTTCAAGATCTTCAACTTTGTAGATTTTGTATTCTCTTGGACATCCTTGAACAATGTTGATGTCATGTTCAGTTTTGACTCGGATATGTTGAATCCATCCTAAGTCCATTTGTTCTTGTAATGCAGCTTGAACTACGGCACATCCTTGATTATTCTTTGGACAAATATCGCATGTGAAGTAGTTGTGAGGTGGTACGTGGCCGTACCCAGCTTGTTTAGCGTGCATCTTGACAAGATTTTCCCCTATCTGACGAATGTCGTAGATTTGAATGACGTTAGGGTGTTGATCTATCCAATTCACTGAAGCTTCTTTATGCTGCGGCAAAGGATTTGCTTGGACGTTTGGACTAGTATCTTTGAAGGATAGCATTCCGCTCTTCACTAATCGTTGGACGTCAATCTTGAAAGGGAAACAGTTCTCAATATTGTGACCTGGTGCCCCCTGATGATAGGGACAAGATTGGTCAGCCTTATACCATGGTGAGGAACTGTTTGTAGGATTTGGAGGACTCCTTATCTGAATGAGTCCTTTTGCCAGTAATGTTGGAAACAATTCCGCATACGGCATTGGTACTGGGTCAAAGGCAGGATACCTTGGAGCCCGATTGTTGTAATTTGGAGGTCGAACCTGCTGCTGAGGTTGCTGCGACCTTTGTTGAATTTGTTGTTGCGAGACCTGAGGTTGATAAGATGGCGCTGAGTTAACAACCGGAGTTATTGCTGCAACTTGAGGTTGAAATTTCTTCTTGATTTTGTGCAAGACATTGCTGACATCTTGATCCTTTTTCTTCTGGAAAGAACTTCCATACTTCCTTGGACCAATAGAAGATTCTGGTTCTTTGTTCAAGCGTCCTTCTCGAACTGCTTCTTCTAAACGTACACCCATGTTTACCATCTCGGTAAAGTCACTTGGTGCACTTGCAACCATTCGTCCGTAGTAAAATGGACTCAAAGTCTTGAGATATATTTTTGTCATTTCTTTCTCTTCAAGTGGTGGACAGATTTGTGCAGCAACTTCACGCCATCTTTGAGCGTATTCCTTGAAGCATTCCCTATCCTTTTGAGTCATGGCCCGGAGTTGATCTCTGTCGGGAGCCATATCCAGATTGTACTTATATTGTTTGACGAAGGCCTCTCTGAGGTCTCGAAAAGTACGAATCTCTGAACTGTCCAAGTTCATGTACCATTTGAGTGCAGCACCAGTCAGGCTGTCTTGAAAATAATGAATGAGTAATTGTTGATTATCAGTCTGAGTTGACATTCTTCGAGCGTACATTACGAGGTGATTTTGTGGGCATGAATTCCCTTTGTACTTGTCAAAATCTGGTACTTTGAATTTGTGAGGAATCTTAACATTTGGAACCAGACAGAGGTCTGCAGCATTCTTTCTAAATAAATCTTGTCCTCGAAGAGTCTTGAGTTCCTTCTGCATTTGCAGAAACTGTTCCTGGAACTCGTCCAATCTTTCATACACGCCAGCATCCTCACTTGGAGCGTGATGATATACTTGTCCGCCCTGTGGAGGAAAAGTATGCATAATGGGCTGTAGAGAAGCCATGACAGCAGATCTTGGAATCTCAGCATTCTGTTGTGTGAAACCCATTGCCGTTGCTCTTGGAACTTTAATTTCCAGAGGTTTGTAACCCTCCGGTGGTTGCATCTCCATTGTAGCTCTTGGAACTTCAGAAACTGGGGGTATGTACCCTTCTGGAATAAAGTTATACGGCATGCCCCAAGGTCGGTTGGGTGGCATGGCATACTGAGGAGTAGGAGTAGAAACAATCTCGGAAACCACAGTCCTTTGTGGTTCTTCTGGCGTTGGTCGATTCTGTGCAACTACCAGGGCTTCTACCATGCTATTGAGCCTTTCAATAGCATCTTTGAGAGTATTAACCTCTTCTCTGAGTTCTCCATTCTCTTGCTCAAAGTCTTCCATTCTTTTTTTGCGACTTGAACGAGTTTTGTATGGATGAGACAGCTTGAAAGTCTTGGTTCACCTCCATCTCCTCCTCTCTTTCTGGAGAAAGGAAAGTGGCTATTAGATCCGCGACAATTCTCGTGTCAGTGCATACGACTAAAGCGATGCATGATATACAATTAAGTTAATATTTTTC
This sequence comes from Vicia villosa, assembly GCF_029867415.1. Lineage (NCBI taxonomy): Eukaryota > Viridiplantae > Streptophyta > Magnoliopsida > Fabales > Fabaceae > Vicia > Vicia villosa. The sequence goes on along the minus strand of NW_026705219.1, from coordinate 900,231 downwards.
AAGGAAACACCATAATTACGTTATGAAACATCAAACTTTTATTAATTAAGCGAAAACGCCGTTTTTTACACACTTTGAAAAAGAAATACAGAGAAACTGAGAGAAAGGACTCTAAAAATTTGACGAAGAGCCGACTTCACGTTCTAACATCTTCTTCTGTTTCTTGAGCTGAGCGTTCTCTGATGTGAGCTGATCGATGATCCAGGAAGCAGGAGGGATATGATGAGAAAGTGACGTTTGTGTCACTTGTCGATCGAGCACTTCAAGTAACTCATCCTTCCTTCTTAGGATGTTATGAGTCTCAACGTTTTCCGTGTTGACGATCCGATACTTGTTCCTCCAAGCATTCCTTTCTTGGCATACCTTGTTTAATGCCGCTTGTAGTTTTTCAACATCGGTGGAGAAAAGGTATATTGGTTCCCTTAGGGGAATGGGTTCTTGATGCTGATATGGAATCCTGAGCTTGAATGCTCTGACGCGTACCCATTGAAGGTAAGGATCCAGGGAAATGCAAAGATGTTTTCCTAACAATCTTCTCCCTTTGCTGTGAACAAGACGCCAGGCTTGGACAATTTCCTTCTTCAGCATGTTGCCATGATCGTCGATGTTCTTGAAGAACAGACCCTCCAATTGGATGTTACTTGGTATATTTTTTCATGGGATAGCCGTATTGACGACGGGCTAAAGCTGGATTGTAACTGATTCCTCCCTTAGTTCCAATAAGGGGTATGTTGGGAAAACTTCCGCAACTGAAGATGATCTTGGTTTCGTCGTTGTCAGGACTACACCACTCAATGTCCGTATGAGTGAGGGACATGATTTTCTGTGACCAGTAAAGGCCATCCCTCATGTTCCAGAAAGTGCTAGACTTTGGCAGGTGCGAAACGAACCATTCGTATAACAACGGTACGCAACATGTGATTAATCCTCCTCGCTGCAGGTTTCTTGAATGCACAGAGTGATAAGCATCCGCAAGCAAGGTTGGAACTGGATTTCCAATTAAGAAGATCTTAATTGCGTTGATGTCGACGAAATCGTTAATGTTAGGGAACAAAAACAATCCGTAGATAAGCAAAGCCAAGATTTCCTTAAAAGCGCTCATATCTTGGATGCTGGCGAAGTACCGAGCTTGATCAAACAGGAATTTGGAGGGAAATCCTTGAATTCCTCCTCTACTCACCATATGAGTTCTGATGTCGACTACATTCAAAGGAGTAGTTGCAGCAATGATAATGTCGTCAGGATTCTTTTCCAAACCGGAGTACGGATCTTGCGCGTACACTGGTATTCCAATCAGACGAGAGTACTCCTCCAACGTAGGCATGAGCTGATAATCTGGAAAGGTGAAGCAGTGATACGTTGGATCGTAAAACTGTACCAAGGTGGGAAGGATCCCATCCACAATGTTGGTATTGAGCAAAGGCAGAAGTTTTCCATACTTCTCCTTGAAAGCCTGGGGGTTGACCACCAGTTTTCCGAGCTTCCCCAGTTCCTCGACCTGGGGAATCTTGAAGGTGTATTTCCTAGCTCTCTTTCTTCCGTAATCCATGGTATAGATCCTTAAGTCCTTTCTCCGTTTCTCTCTTTCTATGAAGTTCAAAACGTTCGTTATTTAGTTTCCTTGAAAAACGACTTGAAAAAGACTCTTTTGTTTTTAGTTGTTATTAATGAATGATGCATGAATGCATGAATGCACACACAAGAGGTTTAAACAAACATGGCGCAAAAGGGTATAGTGGTCATGAAGTCAAAACGCAAACCTCGCCCCAATGGTAAACTAAGGATAAGTATTTTTGTACCTGTAGAACGGGTTCTAAGGGATCTCAGAGCTTTTGCTCAATCTTAAAGATACGTTGACTGGTATCTATAAGAGAGTTTTCTCTGAATGTAGTATCTGCGTGACAATTACTTTCGTAATCACCGCTCTACGTCCTAACAAAAGGCTTTAAGTGGGGTTAATGGGTTTCTAGGTCCTCCTGGTACAAATCAGTCTCGGAATGCATTGGCGCAGTTAATCACAATCAGCCAGGCAAATCCCAAGAGTAGAATTGTGAACCAAGATTAGAGGGTCTTCACCGGGAAGACATCCTCCATCCTATCTTATGTTGCACTCAAATCCAAGTATAGGATTTCTCACCACAAGGGGGAATCAAGCCCTTTCCCGATACAGAATAAACAAAATAAACAAATATAAATGCAGCAAACACATGAAATGACACAGAGGTTAGGCAGGACCTCTCTTGTTTGAGGGGGAATTTGGCATCCCTAATTCCTCATTGGGGCTGGACCAGCAACAGGTCAACCATTGGTTTGGATGAAAAACCAAGGTTTTTAACACTTATATCCCCAGCAGAGTCGCCATTTTTCTGTGGTGTCGTTTTTTTACCTCCCCGTTTCACTTGGGAGGACGGCACGCTAGACCCTTCACGCAAAATTTGGAAGGAGAATGCGCCCGTGGTGGGATGAATTTTGTTTCAGTTCTTCCTACGATATCACACGAACTTTCTTATTGTCCTACAAGTAGGAAAGGGAAAAAAAGATCTCAACTAAACCGTAGGAGTTTTCTAAGTGTGGGGATTCACCTAGACTAGAAATTCTGGAGTCCGGGAGGTCGGTTATACATAGGGAAGAGTTTAAGCACCCTACATATCTATAGTACTCTACAGGAACCTTCTCTGTTTCTAAATGTGTTTGTGCTGCTAATGATTATTGGGAAAGTTTCTCCTTTGTATTAGGAGAAGGAATTGAATTGAATAAAAGAAAGACAGACAGACATACTGACTATTTTTTTTATTAGCTCGCTGAGATTCCTTGTGAACCTCATGCCTACATATCCCTAATGGAAGTCAGAGCTTAATGTAGTTCGGGGAACTAATTAATCATTAATTATTTTTGGGTGCCTTGCTTGAAGCTCAAGGTTGAAGTTTGAATTAAATCTCTGTTTACAGTAAAGAGACATGAATTTATCTTTACAAAGAGGTATTTCTACTATTCCACCACAAACATTAAAAGAGTGACAGAATAACTGAATTCATTTCATTCAAGAGGGGGACCTTACTTGTGTATGTGCAAGTATACCAGTCAAATGCCTCTTAAATGAAAGAAAGATGCTCATCCAAATTAGGGAAAGTTACCACATGTCTGGGTTTTACTGCCAGCTCATGCCTTTCAAAATCCTAAGTGGGAAACTTGATTAAAATTAAAATGAAATATAACGTTTGTTTGTTTGAATGTGGTGAGATAGAAGAAAGATCTCTCTATAGAGATAAGCTATGTCTATCTACTGTATAAAAGATTTGATTTTTAACTGGCTTGTATGAGGCCCAAGCTTGAGGCTTTTTGATTAATGTATTATTTATTGACTCTAGGAGATGACTCCACTGGGGGTTAATTACAAGGAATTTTTGTATTCTGTACAAAGCCCAGAATTGAGGCTGACTCTAGCTAGGAAAAATATTATTTTTCTGCCTTGTACAAAGCCCAAGGTTGTGGCTGACTGAGTATGAATGACTCTAATAGGGAAAAGATCCTAGATGTTAGGAATCTTTGACACATGAAGTATGGTTTATCTGCCTTGTACAAAGCCCAAGGTTGTGGCTACCTGAATGATGAAGGACTCACTGGGGAGATTCTATTATCTGCCTTGCACAATGCCCAAGGTTGAGGCTGACTATTAACAAGGGAGTTTTGTTGTTTTGGTGCCTTGTATGAAGCCCAAGGTTGAGGCTAACTATTTTTGTTGGGTTTTGACTCTACTGAAGGATTTATTTATTAAAAGACTGATTTTTTTGGAAGCTAACCCTTTCCATGGATTTTGTCTCAGCTGGTGGGTTTATCTTTTGAAAATAATGATTTTTGGAAGCTAACCCTTTCCAGGGGTTTTATTCTTTTAAACAGGTTTTTATTAATTGACTTTGGAGGCTAACCCTTTCCAGGGGTTTTTATTAAGATGATGGCAGAAAGATTATCTAATGAGACTTCTTGTTTAAAGCCCAAGATGAAGGCTGACACTGACTGAGGATAAACAAAACATGGATCCTAGACTCTGCTAAGGAAGATTAATGAAGATAAGGGTGACAGAGACTGTCCACGCCTCTCATTCCAAAAGGTGTACTCAATGTAAAATTGAGACAAACTTAGCTTGTTTAAAGTCTGGCTTAAATTGGAAGAAACTCACCAGGGTATGTTAAAAGGTGACTAAAGACCTGTTCCTATGTTTATAAGAAACCTGATGGGTCCTTGTATACAAGCTCAAGAGGAAGCTGGAAATGCTTTTAAGAAGCTTGTGGGTCCTTGTACAAAGCCCAAGAGGAGGCTAATCGAGGGCCATCGAGGGTCCTTGTTATAGCACAAGAGAAAGCTATGTGGTTTTGAACTTATTTTGGCTTTAAGCAAATGGGTAAGAGGTTTCACCGGGAATAATTCCTCTTTGGGTGGATGTGTCCTATTTTTTGGATTCTAAGGTTTTTGCCAAGATGTTTCACCGGGAGTAATTCATCTTGGGGGTTTGAACTACAGATTTCTAATTAGGAAAGAGCCTTCACCGGGAAGACATTCTCAATCCTAGGTCATATTCCTATAATATATATATAGTTTAACTGTCCTAGGGTTTACACTCAGACGTAGTTCTAAACAAATATATGCACAGTTTATATTTGACAGTAATTTAAACAAAGACTGTAAATTGAAAGCTTGTAAAGCCTAACCTGGATGGAGTGGAGGCCTTTGAAGAAGTATGTACAAAGCCTTACCAGCAATTGATGGATAACAGTTGAATATATATGATAAACAGTTAATGGTTTTTTTGAAAATAGAAGAAGTGAAGATGGACATAGGTCACATAGGTATTTGAAGAGTTTCACCGGGAATAATGCCCTTCAAATACCAGAAGAAAGTTTTGAACACAGAAAGAAGATTTTGTAAATACAGTTTTGAAAAACAAACTATGACAAGAAAAAGGTGTTGGGACTTACACTCTATTAGAGGCCCACTGTCGCTACCGCGAAAATTAACAGAGTCGCCACTAACATATTTATCCTGAAAAGGAAGGGAATGCCAGCAAACCACAAAACAAAACAACGGTCTCACGACCAGAGAAAAAAGGTAAGGGAGTCGGTTACGCGAGGGGAAGGTATTAGCACCCCTCGCGCCCATCGTACTCGATGGTATCCACGCTAGTGTCTAAATCTATGGGTGTGTAAGCAAACTGCGCTAACCTGGACTAAAATGCATGCAGAATGTAGGGAAAAGAAAGAATTGTGCTCGCACGGGCCCTACCCCGCTGCCTACGTATCTGTTTTGCAGAATCAGAGCTACCGTAGCTTGGCTAACTAATTTCTGTTTGTTTTGTGTTTTTTAGGTGAACGAGTTACATTCACACTCCGCTGCTCGACCTTTGGAGACTTATGCTGGGAATGGAGCGGAAATAACAAGCTCTTAAGAAAAGAAAATCAAAGAGTGTGGTTTGTGTTTTAAAGAATGCATGAGGAAGGCCTAAGCTAAAGGGGGAAAGCTTGCTACCTAATGTTATCATACAAAGGGTACAAGTCTAAACTAAACTTGCAACCTACGGGGAGAAGCGGAAGCAAACAAAGATAGCACACAAACGAGCTCCGCTCGTAAAGCAAACAAAGCAACGGCACTGGCCGAATGGTAGAAAGGCGGTCCCGCCATAGCCAAGTGGAGCAACTCAACCCAAGTCAACCAAGCATTAGACCTCGCAAAAATGATCGGGCCATAGACAAGAGGAGCGGATCCCTCTCAGCAACCAAGCCGTCACGGATCGTAAAGGAAAACGGTGCGTGCATACACCGAGCGTCAACGTCGAACAACGTGAGCTATAGGAAAGGCGGGGGTCCGGCTGCATGAACCCTTTTCCTGACATACTCGATAACAAGATCTTGTGCTGGTTCAGAAACAAGTGACGCGTAGCGTGCACATACCGAACGGACTCGATGAGACTAGGCGGGGGTTGATTGCTAACCCTTTCCGCGTGCCTTTCATGAGGACTTAACGGAGTGCCATATATGACTTATTACACCGTGACTCCCTGCCGCAAAGCACAAATATAAACACACCAACAAAAACAGAGCCTCTTTCGAGGGCTTGGCCAGATGCATGTCTAGGTCCTACTTCTCATGTTAAAGGATGATGCAAGAAAGCGATAAAGTGCGAGAAAAATAAAATGAAACGGGATAAATACCAAACGGATGATGATCCGTAAACTATAGCGACGAGAGAAAGCAAACTAGGATCCCGCGAGCGAGCTAGCAAAGAAAAGCAAATAGTCAGCACACCGATTAGCCATGAAAGCACACAAAGGTCGACATGCGCGTCGAGCATGATCACAATACACCTGCAAGAGGAACAAGCAAACCAAACAAGCAGGTACAAAGTAATAGAGATGTGTCTCCAGGATGAGAAAACAAAGGGAATGAATGAAATCGTGTCCCGTAAGTAAAGCGGGACACTCACATGGTAAGCATCGATCGGTGACCGTCCAAAAGCCTCGCACACTAGCACACACGTTAGAGATAACAAGACACCGCAATCGGAATTGCGTTATTTGAATGATAAGCTAAACCGGAAATGGATAACGGAATAGAGGAAGAAAACGTAGCGAAAGCAAACAAGAAGAAACATGGTATATTATTCAAAAGCAAATCAAATATGTATGCCGAAACTACGAAAGTCAAAACAAGTATTTACATGCACAACGATACACCGAAACGGCGAAACCAGGTAAAAACGGTGAAAACTAAACTCGTCAGAATTAAGCCAAAATTTTATGGTAAGCTAGAAACGTGCCAAAGAACTCAAATATGGAGTCGGAATTTATTAAATCGGCTCGGAAGCACGATTTCCGAAATCAGGCAGTAGCGAAAACGATAAAAAAAGTCGGCCGAAACCGAAAATAAACCTCACCATCAGCTCCGGAAGCATTATTCTACTCAAGAAACATTATTCACATTCACAAAAATTCAACATAGTTCAAGAGTTATGACATTTTGAAGTAAAGCCGACACACCGTGCGTGTTATGGAAAAATTCGGAAAGAAGGCAAATAGCATGGTATAGAAGCAAGTTCCAGCACTTAGAGGCATTTATTAACACACAAGAAAGTCCTACTATCACTTAGAATTAACAAACAAACAACACAACAAAGTTTAGACAAAAATCCTTCAAAAAAAACTATGTTTTCATGAGTTGAAAATAATGAAATACAACACCAATACAAAGCCAAGAAAATTCTGCATTATGTTACCTTTAAAACAGCCTCAACAACTCATAGAAATCACACATAAACACCAAGAAATGGCTCATGGCAATTGGCTCAAAGTAGCACATCATTTGCAAGTTAGAACTTAAGCATAAAACATGATTTACAAGTAGGCACAAAGCATCAAATTCACGTTCAAAGATAGAAACAACAATGTCAACCTCAAACAACTTTACATTCAAGTCTCAATGCATATCAACATTCATGGATATTGGATTCAAATTGAAATTAAGCATCACAACAACTAGCATCATTGTCACATTCAAGAATTTTGAACAATTATCCACATTCAACAACAACAACTCTTGGCAACAAGTTCTACTTGCAAAATTCAGCATTCACAGCATCTAATCAACAACACATTGATCACACAATCACCAACATTCATGAGCAACAAGTTAGAATCAAGCATCATATGCAACAATTGACATCCACAAGTTCTTTCACAAAAATTCAGCATCATTAACATTTCAAATCCACAACACAACAATATTATCAAATCATCACAACTCTCCTAATCAAATCATCAAACACTTTTGTGTGCATATATTTAATTCATAGAGCATTATCAATATATCATCAACAACTATCAACACTATTCTCACATTTGAATTAATTAAGCAAGACCAACATGAATCATTCAAACAACAAGCGATTATTATCATCAATTATCAAAAATCATCCATCGACAATCAAACATCATCATCAATTATCATATTAATTCGGATCAAGCAACAAAATTAATGATCTAACAAGATTTATAGTGAATTTACCGGATCAAACGAAGAGATCAAGACCGAATGAACACGAACACGACGCGGACACGATAAGAACACGAACGCGAATCCGAGAGATCTAGGGAGGGAGTGAGGCGCACAAGAGTGTTGAAAGAGAGGTCTTCAAACTTCAATTGATGATCAATGAGGAAGGATGGTCTTCATTCTTGCTTTGATCTTCATTTGTTCTTGAGATTTGATCTTGAATTGATGAAGACTGATGAAAGTTTTGTGAGTTTTTGTGGTTTTGATCCAAGAAGATTGAGAGAGAATTGCGAGAAAGTGTTTTTGATTTTTTTGGGTGAAGTGAAGTTATGAGAGTCCCCCCTTGATTTGTGAAGAGCAAAAAGTTTATATATCGTCAACGCGAAATATCCAAATTACCCTCAGTGCGTCTTATTTTGGCTCGTTTTTAAGGAAACTCGGTTCGGCTCTGAATTCCAGAACGAAACCAGTGCCGCTGTGAAGATGACAACATTTGGGACTCGTTGCCGCGAGAATCGTCTCAATCTGATAAGCGATGAAGAAAATACGCCCGTTTGAATGACGAGAAACGCCGATTCATCTGGCGCTACTGTGCAGAATTTCATGCGTACCGCTCAAAGAACTCGATAAAACTCCATCTTCGGCTAAAAATCTGAACAGGCGTGTGTGACGGAGAATCGAAGCTAACGAAATTTCTGAGAAAATTCCGCCAGAATGGACTTCATACGATAAAAATCGAAGAAGTTATGAATTTTCAAACTCGGCGCGACATACTCGAAAAACACACTTTTACCGAAAGATTACGGCGTTCAATAAAATGCTGGGAGTTTTCAGTGCATAATTGGCCTTCAGTCCGAACATACGAAATCTTGGTAATGATGGTACGAAGCTCCAGTTAAATTTTTGAGCGAATCCGATGAGCGGATTGTAAGATATGAATTTTCTGAGATCCGAAACCCTACATTGAGCACCATTTTTCACTGCAAAATCTCAAGTAATTTGCAAATTTGACGACCTTCCTCAAAGAATTGGCTTCCGAGCCGAACATGAAATAAGACTTGTGAATTTTCTCGTATTTCCACTGTTTAGACCATTTTTCACGTCGCCCTTCTTAAACCCATGAAAACTCTTTATTATTTTTCCTCAATTTTTGAATGACGAAATAAACGTCATTATTAACTTATAGCTCCAATAAAGAGGGCAAATTTTGGGGTGCAACAGCTGCCCCTATTCAAACTTCTTGAACCCGACGAGTGAGAAACGAAAGCTTCGAACCGTTGAGGTGGAAGGAGATTGAATACCAGAATGAACTCGAAAATTTGCACTCTTGATCAATAGAAGACTCCATCTTGCATGAAGAAGGAATGTACCACCCCGCAAGCAGGGAGAAAAAACTTCAATTGATCTAGGTATCGAGAATAAGTAAGCCTTCATCTGATCTGACAATTTCAGGGAGAGGGAGACAAACTTCTTCTGATTTAAACATTAGGATGAGCGCCTGTAATGATTAGGCGAGTTGCTCTCTGGGAGGTATTTGAATCTGGATAACTTTCCTGCAAAAAGAAACAGATATGATATGCTTTATGCATGATGCATGTATGAATGTATATGGAATAACGTTCCTGAGAAGGAAGACGCATACACTTTTTAGAATGCAATGCGAATGATGCATGATCGAACGTCGCTTAGGAAGACAACAGATGAGCACTGAATTGCTGAAGCAGTCCTGGAGAGAATATGGAACTCTGCGGGGAGGACAAGATACGTGACCAGAAGTCACAAACCGTGAGCTGGCAAAGATGGATCAGAAATCTGCTGGAGACGATCAAATCTGGATGCGAGCTCTGTTTGGGGAACAATCCTACTTGGAGATAAGAACATCCCACTTAACTGCTTGGGGAAGACCCTTGCAACTTCAATGGAGAAGCAAATTCTCGACATACCGGGGATGAGGAGATAAGAGCAAGTCGTGGAGATAACTCTGGTGAGGAAGTGACCAACTTGCTTGTGTAGGACGCATTATGCTGGGGAAATCCTTGAATGACACAGATTCTGCTGAGGATGCATGTGAATCTCTGCTGAGGAGAGACTCAGTGGAGAAGATGGATACTTCTGCATAATGGTCCACTGAGAAGATAAGAAATCCGCTGGGGCTAAGGAATCTAGCATAAGAACCTTTTGTGAAAACACCTCCACTGGGGAGGAAGATGACTCTCCTGAGGAAAACAGGTCAATCTGTTGGAGAGAAAAGCACTCTACTGGGGAAAGAGAGGCATTCAGGCAAAGAATCTCATTAAGAGCTTGCTGGGGAATCAGATACCATCCAATCATGGCTCAACTGGGGAAAAGGTATTCCACTGGGGAATAGGACCTCTAAAGCACGAAAGTTGCAAAGAAAAACATCTAAATGTACTCAGCTGGGGAATGAGGATCTGTCATTTGGCCAGATCCGCCGACGCGCTGACGTGGTGTACTCGAAAGGATGTACCTGCGAGATATACAGATGAAAATGCCCCAGGATATAGCATGACGTCCACGAGATTTCCTCACATGGAAGTGAACAATAATGCTCACCCATCATGGGCAAATGCAAGAGCGAACAGATTGTCAAACATCTGAGCTTGAAACTTTCCAAACAAGCAACGAATTCAAGAGTTGGCAAGCAAGCAGTGATTAGAACACCAAACAAGTATCGGCTGGAGCATCAAACAGGCATTGGTTCTCCAAGAGAATACCACCAGGAAGTGGGCTTAATGAGTCAAGCAAGTGTTGACTTCAAAGGGACCAAACAGGCATTGGCTTTCATAGTGTTCTGCATATTCATGTTGATTGTAAGGATGCCAATCAAGTAATGGACTTACAGACACATTGGAGTGTATATGACAACTATCCGCAACTGTTGGAAATCCATGACACGAAGGTCGGAAAGAAAACGAATGGTTGTAAACTCACGACTCGAGGGTCGAAGAGCAAATGAAAGATTGGAAACTCGCGACTCAATGGTCGGAAAGGAGATAAACTCACGACACGAGGGTCGGAAATGAGGTAAACTCACGACACGAGGGTCGGAAAGGAGGTAAACTCACGACGCGAGGGTCGGAAAGGAGATAAACTCACGACGCGAGGGTCGGAAAGGAGATAAACTCACGACACGAGGATCGGAAAGGAGATAAACTCACGACACGAGGGTCGGAAATGAATCAAACTCATGACTCGAGGGTCGGAAAGGAATCAAACTCACGACACGAGGGTCGGAAAGGAATCAAACTCACGACTCGAGGGTCGGAAAAGAATCAAACTCACGACTCGAGGGTCGGAAAGAAATCAAACTCACGACACGAGGGTCGGAAAGGAATCAAACTCACGACTCGAGGGTCGGAAAGGGAATAAACTCACGACTCGAGGGTCGGAAAGGAATCAAACTCACGACTCGAGGGTCGGAAAGGAATCAAACTCACGGCACGAGGGTCGGAAAGGGATCAAACTCACGACTCGAGGGTCGGAAAGGAATCAAACTCACGACTCGAGGGTCGGAAAGGGAATAAACTCACGACACGAGGGTCGGAAAGGAGGTAAACTCACGACGCGAGGGTCGGAAAGGAGATAAACTCACGACACGAGGGTCGGAAAGGAATAAACTCACGACACGAGGGTCAGAAAGGGATCAAACTCACGACTTGAGGGTCGGAAAGGAATCAAACTCACGACGCGAGGGTCTGAAAGGGATCAAACTCACGACTCGAAAGTCGGAAAGGAATCAAACTCACGACTCGAGGGTCGGAAACGAGATAAACTCACGACGCGAGGGTCGGAAAGCAAAGGACTCACAACACGAGGGTTGGAAACTCACGACTCACAACACCAGTGCCGCTGTGAAGATGACAACATTCGGGACTCGTTGCCGCGAGAATCGTCTCAATCCGATAAGCGATGAAGAAAATACACCCGTTTGAGTGACGAGAAACGCCGATTCATCTGGCGCTACTGTGCAGAATTTTGTGCGTACCGCTCAAAGAACTCGATAAAACTCCATCTTCGGCTAAAAATCTGAACAGGCGTGTGTGACGGAGAATCGAAGCTAACGAAATTTCTGAGAAAATTCCGCCGGAATGGACTTCATACGATAAAAATCGAAGAAGTTATGAATTTTCAAACTCGGCGCGACATACTCGAAAAACACACTTTTACCGAAAGATTACGGCGTTCAATAAAATGCTGGGAGTTTTCAGTGCATTATTGGCCTTCGGTCCGAACATACGAAATCTTGGTAATGATGGTACGGAGCTCCAGTAAAATTTTCGAGCGAATCCGATGAGCGGATTGTAAGATATGAATTTTCTGAGATCCGAAACCCTACATTCAGCACCATTTTTCACTGCATAATCTCAAGTAATTTGCAAATTTGACGACCTTCCTCAAAGAACTGGCTTCCGAGCCGAGCATGAAAGTTGTAGATATCGTCAAAACAGTCGGGCCAACATGGGAATTCCGCTCATATCACATTCAGAATAAGACTTGTGAATTTTCTCGTATTTCCACTGTTTAGACCATTTTTCACGTCGCCCTTCTTAAACCCATGAAAACTCTTTATTATTTTTCCTCAATTTTTGAATGACGAAATAAACGTCATTATTAACTTATAGCTCCAATAAAGAGGGCAAATTTTGGGGTGCAACAGCTGCCCCTATTCAAACTTCTTGAACCCGACGAGTGAGAAACGAAAGCTTCGAACCGTTGAGGTGGAAGGAGATTGAATACCAGAATGAACTCGAAAATTTGCAATCTTGATCAATAGAAGACTCCATCTTGCATGAAGAAGGAATGTACCACCCCGCAAGCAGGGAGAAAAAACTTCAATTGATCTGGGCATCGAGAATAAGTAAGCCTTCATCTGATCTGACAATTTCAGGGAGAGGGAGACAAACTTCTTCTGATTTAAACATCAGGATGAGCGCCTGTAATGATTAGGCGAGTTGCTCTCTGGGAGGTATTTGAATCTGGATAACTTTCCTGCAAAAAGAAACAGATATGATATGCTTTATGCATGATGCATGTATGAATGTATATGCAATAACGTTCCTGAGAAGGAAGACGCATACACTTTTTAGAATGCAATGCGAATGATGCATGATCGAACGTCGCTTAGGAAGACAACAGATGAGCACTGAATTGCTGAAGCAGTCCTGGAGAGAATATGGAACTCTACGGGGAGGACAAGATACGTGACCAGAAGTCACAAACCGTGAGCTGGCAAAGATGGATCAGAAATCTGCTGGAGACGATCAAATCTGGATGCGAGCTCTGTTTGGGGAACAATCCTACTTGGAGATAAGAACATCCCACTTAACTGCTTGGGGAAGACCCTTGCAACTTCAATGGAGAAGCAAATTCTCGACATACCGGGGATGAGGAGATAAGAGCAAGTCGTGGAGATAACTCTGGTGAGGAAGTGACCAACTTGCTTGTGTAGGACGCATTATGCTGGGGAAATCCTTGAATGACACAGATTCTGCTGAGGATGCATGTGAATCTCTGCTGAGGAGAGACTCAGTGGAGAAGATGGATACTTCTGCATAATGGTCCACTGAGAAGATAAGAAATCCGCTGGGGATAAGGAATCTAGCATAAGAACCTTTTGTGAAAACACCTCCACTGGGGAGGAAGATGACTCTCCTGAGGAAAACAGGTCAATCTGTTGGAGAGAAAAGCACTCTACTGGGGAAAGAGAGGCATTCAGGCAAAGAATCTCATTAAGAGCTTGCTGGGGAATCAGATACCATCCAATCATGGCTCAACTGGGGAAAAGGTATTCCACTGGGGAATAGGACCTCTAAAGCACGAAAGTTGCAAAGAAAAACATCTAAATGTACTCAGCTGGGGAATGAGGATCTGTCATTTGGCCAGATCCGCCGACGCGCTGACGTGGTGTACTCGAAAGGATGTACCTGCGAGATATACAGATGAAAATTCCCCAGGATATAGCATGACGTCCACGAGATTTCCTCACATGGAAGTGAACAATAATGCTCACCCATCATGGGCAAATGCAAGAGCGAACAGATTGTCAAACATCTGAGCTTGAAACTTTCCTAACAAGCAACGAATTCAAGAGTTGGCAAGCAAGCAGTGATTAGAACACCAAACAAGTATCGGCTGGAGCATCAAACAGGCATTGGTTCTCCAAGAGAATACCACCAGGAAGTGGGCTTAATGAGTCAAGCAAGTGTTGACTTCAAAGGGACCAAACAGGCATTGGCTTTCATAGTGTTCTGCATATTCATGTTGATTGTAAGGATGCCAATCAAGTAATGGACTTACAGACACATTGGAGTGTATATGACAACTATCCGCAACTGTTGGAAATCCATGACACGAAGGTCGGAAAGAAAACGAATGGTTGTAAACTCACGACTCGAGGGTCGAAGAGCAAATGAAAGATTGGAAACTCGCGACTCAATGGTCGGAAAGGAGATAAACTCACGACACGAGGGTCGGAAATGAATCAAACTCATGACTCGAGGGTCGGAAAGGAATCAAACTCACGACTCGAGGGTCGGAAAGGAATCAAACTCACGACTCGAGGGTCGGAAAAGAATCAAACTCACGACTCGAGGGTCGGAAAGAAATCAAACTCACGACGCGAGGGTCGGAAAAAAATCAAACTCACGACACGAGGGTCGGAAAGGAATCAAACTCACGACTCGAGGGTCGGAAAGGGAATAAACTCACGACTCGAGGGTCGGAAAGGAATCAAACTCACGACTCGAGGGTCGGAAAGGAATCAAACTCACGGCACGAGGGTCGGAAAGGGATCAAACTCACGACTCGAGGGTCGGAAAGGAATCAAACTCACGACTCGAGGGTCGGAAAGGGAATAAACTCACGACACGAGGGTCGGAAAGGAGGTAAACTCACGACACGAGGGTCGGAAAGGAGGTAAACTCACGACACGAGGGTCGGAAAGGAATAAACTCACGACACGAGGGTCAGAAAGGGATCAAACTCACGACTTGAGGGTCGGAAAGGAATCAAACTCACGACGCGAGGGTCGGAAAGGGATCAAACTCATGACTCGAGGGTCGGAAAGGAATCAAACTCACGACTCGAGGGTCGGAAACGAGATAAACTCACGACGCGAGGGTCGGAAAGCAAAGGACTCACAACACGAGGGTTGGAAACTCACGACTCACAACACCAGTGCCGCTGTGAAGATGACAACGTTCGGGACTCGTTGCCGCGAGAATCGTCTCAATCCGATAAGCGATGAAGAAAATACGCCCGTTTGAGTGACGAGAAACGCCGATTCATCTGGCGCTACTGTGCAGAATTTTGTGCATACCGCTCAAAGAACTCGATAAAACTCCATCTTCGGCTAAAAATCTGAACAGGCGTGTGTGACGGAGAATCGAAGCTAACGAAATTTCTGAGAAAATTCCGCCGGAATGGACTTCATACGATAAAAATCGAAGAAGTTATGAATTTTCAAACTCGGCGCGACATACTCGAAAAACACACTTTTACCGAAAGATTACGGCGTTCAATAAAATGCTGGGAGTTTTCAGTGCATAATTGGCCTTCGGTCCGAACATACGAAATCTTGGTAATGATGGTACGGAGCTCCAGTAAAATTTTCGAGCGAATACGATGAGCGGATTGTAAGATATGAATTTTCTGAGATCCGAAACCCTACATTCAGCACCATTTTTCACTGCATAATCTCAAGTAATTTGCAAATTTGACGACCTTCCTCAAAGAACTGGCTTCCGAGCCGAACATGAAAGTTGTAGATATCGTCAAAACAGTCGGGCCAACATGGGAATTCAGCTCATATCACATTCAGAATAAGACTTGTGATTTTTCTCGTATTTCCACTGTTTAGACCATTTTTCACGTCGCCCTTCTTAAACCCATGAAAACTCTTTATTATTTTTCCTCAATTTTTGAATGACGAAATAAACGTCATTATTAACTTATAGCTCCATTAAAGAGGGCAAATTTTGGGGTGCAACACCCACTTAAAAATGATTTACTGTTTATGAGAAACAGTTGAAAATGATTGAAATGATATAAGGTTTTGTTGTTTGAAAACCTTAATCATCCGTTTAATTGGAGACTGAAAACAGTTTTGAACATTGACAAAAGTCAACTTAATTAAGGCAAAGATGAAATCTATACCTAATTAAGACCTAAATAATTAGGGTTTTATCATAAAATTATTCAAAAAGTAATTAGGTTAAAACAAAATAAAAATATATATTTTCAAAGTATTTAAGAAAACACTTAAAACATACTATTTTAAACCTAATAAGAATATATGAAATAAATAATATTTTTATGATTTTTTTTTATTATTCACAAAATAGATATATTAAATGACAAGTGTGTAAAAAATGAAATTAAAATGAATTAATTTGATAGGTTAAATAATTGTTTAAAGTTGTAAAGAAATCAAATGGAAAAAGTGATAAAAAATATTGTTTTGTCACTACCAAGGCTTGAACCCACGCTCCCATGGTCACCACACAAAACAAAGCCAACTGAGCTACACGCTCAGTGTGACTAAAGAGGGACTCCAATTGGTTATATATAAAACACGCGCGTTAAAATGAAAAATAAAAAACAAAAGGTCTGAGGGGGGGATCGAACCCCAGACCTAAGGCATGAGAAAGTGAGAGGCGCTTGTAACCAAGTGAGCTGAACGTTTTAGTCGTTCAAAACACGCTTCCAATTGATTATATTTTAAACTTGCTTCTGAGAATTCAAAAAAACGCGCGCAAAGCAACTTCATCTTCAACCTCACGATTTCAATTTCTGGAAATCCTATCTCCCTCAATTCTCAACTAAATTCAAAGATGTAAAGATGGATTTTGCTCGTTTTTGGACGAGGATCATGATGGTGTCCTTTAATTTCATTTATTCTAAGTGTAACATAAAATTCGCAAGCATGAACACTAAGAACCCTAAAACTGAAATTAAACATGAAATACTATATATGCATGATTTGATGCAATTGATTGAGGGCTAATGATCTATGAAGGTGCAGAAACCAACTGGTAACTTCATTTTAAATTTATCATGCGTGAATCATAGAGTTTGAAGCTTTTGAAACTTACCTGAAAAATGAAGATTTGGCTCTGATCAAAGTGTGTTGCAGAGTTGTTGCAACGATCCAGATAGCTTCAGTGATCCTCCTGGAAGGTGTTGAGATGCTTAACTTGGACTGAAAGTGCCCAGAACCTCTTGCTCGACCCCAACTGCAACAGCTCCAAGTGAGAGGTGAAGATGATGATTCCCCATGTACAGAAGTGTTTCAGAGGTTTGGATCACCTCTAAATGACTCCCCTAAGGTGTTTGAATACTTAATTCCAAAGGAAGAGCTCTGGTTTGAAGAATCCGAGTCTTCTTGCCAAAGAACCTTTGAAAACCTTAAGTATGAAGAAAGAAGAGAGAAAGCAAGAATTCTGTTGCTTTGGTGTGTTTTTTGAATGAGAAAGACCCCTCTATTTATAGGCAAATGGTTCAGAGCAATTGAACATAGCAAGCTTGCTTAGTGAAGTGAGTTTGGTTTCTTAGCCATGAAGAAATTTTGAAAATATCCCAAATGCAATGATGCATTTTCGGGCTAGCTTCCCCAACCATTGATTTTGTATGATCTTAGGGAACATTTCTGATGCAGAGGAGAGTTCTAATTGGTTTAGAGCAAGATTCCTTGATGATTCACCATTTGCCATAAATTCAAAAATGCAATCATTACATAATCACATGCCTTTGTTTTTGGGAATCTTCTTCAATCCTTATGCAATGATGGAAATTGATGTATGGCATGCTTGCAGATGTATTAGAGGTCGTGTAGCATCACTTAGTGAAGCTAATTGCACAAAATTGCAAAGTTCCAATTTGTACATGACCTATAATTTCACCTTTTGAGGCCAACTTTGAACAAGCATAACTCGTAGCTCAAAATGAATTTGGAGAAGGTTGAGCACAATTTGGAAAGCCCTAAACATCTACTTCAAATCATTAGTTTGGGGTTTCTTCAGAATCATTTGGGAAAATTAGGTTAAAAACACTTAGAAATTTTTTTAAGTTTTTATAACCTAAAGCTTGAAAATTCCAAATCTCTTAAGTGGTTGATCTTTTGAAAAAAGTTCCTATGTAAGATGTTGTTTTATTTTGCAAGATCTACAACTTTCATGTTGGAAGTTTTTTGAGTTGTGTAGGTGAAATTTTGAGTTCCCACAATGCCCTCAAAAACCCTAATTCCCGACTTTTCGCTCCTTGATGATTCTTCTTGAATTTCTTTGGTCAAATGACTTTAATATCCATATATTGATGATATCGATCTTTGAAAGTCATGGTTTGACCAAAAATCTTAAAAGTCGAAGGTGATCCCATACAGTTGACTTTTTCCAAATAAAGTGAGATTTTGGACTTTTGTGTGGAATTAAGATCTTCTCCTCAAATGAGTGATGTAAATGGTTTATATTGAGGTAGTAGAGGTTCTTGAATCATGTCTTGAGTTTTGGATCCATGCCCTGATTAAAAGTCAACTATCCAGATGAATTAGGTTAAAAACCCTAATTGTCGACCAGATGAAATTGGCGACTGTGGATCTTGAATTGAGGTGTGATGTCCAGTGGATCTTATTGTATGGATCATTTGAATATGGTTGAAGTCTTTAATAGATGTCCTGGAGCTTTTTAGGGTTTCCCAAAGGTGATCCCTGATTTCAGTCCTTGATAGGCTCAAAAACCCTAGTCTGGTGACCTGAGTAAACCTGTACTCAGATGACTAGGTGTCTAATCAATCATAAGTGAATATAAAAGTGAAGCTTTTGAGTCCTATGATTGTGTTAGAGACCAATCCTTTTATTGATTGATCCTTTGCCTGAGTTTTCTTGTCTTTGAACATCCTTGATTAAATGCCAGATGAAGAAGTGATTGCTCTGGGTACTTGCTTTGACCTGATGAAAATCCTGAAGATATGTCATCTCAGGGGGGTCAAAAATTAGGGTATGACACGGTGGTTCTTTATTGACATCTTTTGAAGAAATTTCTTGAGGGATATCTACTATATCATCATCATCATCACAAGTAAAAATATCCTCCTTGGAGGGGTTAGATTCATCAAAAGATACATGCATTGATTCTTCAATTTTTAGAGTTCTTTTATTATATATTCTAAAAGCTTTACTAGATAGAGAATAACCAAGAAAAATACCTTCGTCATATTTTTCATCAAACTTACCAAGATTGTCTTTGTCATTGTTCAAGACAAAACATTTGCATCCAAAGATGTGAAAGTAAGCAATGTTCGGTTTCCTTCCTTTGAATCGTTCATATGGAGTCTTTTTTAAGATAGGTCGAATATTAACCCTATTATTTACAAAACATATCGTGCTTACCGCATCCGCCCAAAAATGTTTAGGAAGTTGCGAGCCTCGAGTAGCTGTACGCCAGTGTTGCCTTCCCCAATTGAACGTGTGGATCCGTGCGGGATCCAAAAAGTACCCCAGGTAAGCGACATATGTATACGTGGAGCTCGTTTCCACAAACAGCTAAGTGCCAACCAAAAATAGGAAGTAACACCTAAGCACATGTTGTATGTGTATCTCCACCTCAACAGGATCAGCAACAACCTCCTGTGCTGCAAGGAGCTCACCATCATATCTCCGCATCAAGAAGGAAAACCTCACGTGCACCCCATTGGTCTTCTTCACCTCCTTAAGCGGATCCTCTGGATCAGACCCGAGCTCCTCAACCAGAGCCTCTCTCACATCCTCCTTCGTCATCCCATCGTGACAAAGGAAGGTACCCCAGATAGATATATGCAAAAGGCATACGATGTTGTGCAAAGTAATAATAACCTCACCATGAGGCAAATGGAATGAGGACATCTCTGGGTGCCACCTCTCCGCAAATGCCATCAGCATCCCGTTGTGTATAGTGGAATATCTGATCTAACATAGGTCCTTCAGTCTAGAAGCTGTGAGAACATCCTCGAACCACGACTGCTCAGGCTGGTGCAGAGATAAAATCTTTCGCCCGTAGTTGTAGAACTTCAGGGAATCCTTATCCTGAATATTTCCAAAGAAAACACTGTTAATAGTAAGCAAAGTTAGAAATAATAAATTTCCACCGAGGAGAAAAAAGTAATAAGTATAAGTAGTGTTACCTCTCTGTTCCAAACATGTCTGGCTGTCTGATCAGCGTACCCTATCAACAGGGATAAATCAGAAGGACCCCTTAGGTAAGCCTCAGGAGGTGGCATAAAAGCACCAATATCACCATCAACATCAGCCTCCTCGTGCAATGGGTCCACAATATCAGGAGGTGGCACAAGAGATCCAACATTGGTCGGAGGTAGCACAGGAAGAGTAGAAATATTCGGACGGTGTCTGCAGGTGGAGGGCGTCTGTGAAGTACCCTCACCATCATCCCTATGCCTCTGGGATGAAGAAGTAGAAGTGGAAGGCGCATGTCCACTATGCTCCAGGTGAGTCTGCGTCGTAGCCCCATCTATCACCTCTGTTGGAACTGAGGTGTCAGCTACATCTACTGGAATGGAGGTGCTATGTGTCACCTATGAGACTATCTGCATCCGTGCACGTCACGCGAAGGGATGTTGTGCAATCCTCCCAGATATAAGTCGGTATGTCTGGTTGGCCATAATGTTTGCATTGTATTACAAATAAAGTCGAATTAGATACAATTAACTTATAAAAACAAAAGGAAAAACAAAAAAAAAAATTTAACTCTGTAGGTGCAAATATGGAAAGCTTCCATAGACACATCTACAGAAGCACCCAACATTTTAAAAAACTGGGTTTATTTTGGAACTGCATCTACGTAACTACCTAATGTTTCATTTATTCTGTAGATGCACCTACGCAACATTCTGAAGCTTCAAAACCCAAAAATGGCGTCTGTCACTGTTCCATCCATTGAAAAACCCTTTTTTGGTGGCTTGATCGTCCGTTTTACACATTAAAAAATACGTACATTGTCTCTAAAATATGTTTCTACTGTAACACCCCAATTCTACCCAACGATCATAATAAAATCAGAGAGCAAAAGTTGTTAGAACAAGATTTGTTATGATCAATATTCTTGTTTTGATGATAACAAGTTATATGAATTTTGTATAAGACAATGTGATACTCTAATCCTACGCATTTTCCATTTCAGGAAATATATAAGGAGTATGCACATTTCAGCGCTAAGAAGCACTGACTCAGAAGATTCTGGATTGCAACATCAGAACATGCTCTCGCAAGACATCAGAAGATGGTCAAGCAGAATCAGAACATGGTCTATGAAGCATCAGCAGAACTTGAGATCAGAAGCAGAAGCACTGAAGTTCTTATGGTATCACGCTAAAGCACTTCAAAGTCAGAAGACAAGAAGATGCTCTGCACCAAGCTGTAACTTTGATTCTGATTATTCAAACGTTGTATTCACAAAATCAAAGATCAGAAGTTAGTACTAGATGACAGGCTATGAAGTCTATCTCTGACTACAAAAGGAACGTTAGAAGCTACAAAAGGCAAAGTCACTAAAAGCAGAGAAAAGCATGGCTCGAGGTAGTTGACAAAATAGTGAAAACATTAAATGCAAAGCTGACTAGTCACGCAACGCATTAAATGCACTTCAACGGTTATCTTCTCAAAATGCCTATATATATGAAGTTCTGATCAGAAGCAACTACAACAATTCTTGCAAATGAACGGAAACACTGCTGAAATCATTTCAAACGAACTTCATCTTCAACCTCACTTTCATTGTAATATCTTAGTGAGAATTAAGCTTAGAACATAAGAGAAATATCACAGTTGTGATTATAGATTTCTAAGAAGCATTTGAATACTCTTGTAAACTTTTATTTTACATTGATTTGTAAAAGGTTCCTAGAGTGATCAAGTTGTGATCAGTAGACTCTAGAAGACTTAGAAGTTTCCAAGTGTTGATTTCCTAGAGTGATCAAGGTGTGATCAGTATACTCTAGAAGACTTAGAGTGTTTCTAAGTGGATAACCATTGTAATCAAGATTGATTAGTGGATTAAATCCTCAGTTGAGGTAAATCACTCTAAGGGGGTGGACTTGAGTAGTTTCGTTAACAAAAAACCAGGATAAAAATATTGTGTTCATTATTTTTGTCTTAAGAGTTTTTAAAGTCACACTTATTCAACCCCCCCCCCCTTTCTAAGTGTTTTTATATCCTTCAAAAGTTCCAAACAACATGAGGTATTACATTATCAACTTTAAATCAACCACATAAAAGCTCTTTATAACAGATACATAACACATGTAAATGGGGAGAACTCATAATAAGCAATTAGTCTTCTAAAACCAAGTCAACTTTAAAAAAACAATGCAGCGGAATTCACATCTCATAAACTTCAAAGGATAGCATCTTTGTTTAACATGAAAACAACTAAAACAAACTTCTTCAAAAACAACTCATATTTCAACTTAAACATAACAAATCAAAAATAGCATCAATCCCCCCGAGTGCTACATATCAGAGCAAAAGACACCAACTCGAACTAATAACGGTAACATCTACTCCTCATCGATACCTGCACGTTACCAACAGAGGGTAACATTCAAATAGAAGGGGTGAGATATCAAACAATATAAAGGAACGTATGATAACAACTATAGTGAAAATAAAATCATACGTAATTCAACACTTCATACAACACTATCATCATTCATCGTTCAACAACACATCGTTAATCATTACTAACAATCAATCCATCAATCATCACATGAACATGATAATGAAATGCAACCAACTCCCTAATAAGAATGTGGTACCCAGGGCTTCAGCCCACATCACTTTGCCAATTTAGGGCATAATCGAGCCAAGCTCACATCACTTTGTCAATTTAGGCCACGTCATCGTCATAATCAATGCAACTATGCAACATCTACATGTGACACATAATAATAATGCAACACAAATAATACATCACATCACTGGACTTTTATCCTACAACATCACTAGACTTTCGTCCTACAATATCACTGGACTTTCGTCCTTTAATATGCTATGAATGCAAGATGCTTAACATCACAAAATCAACGACCACGACTAGTCAAAATAGCATCATCATTCATGTATTCATCAACTTCATATTGTGGTGTCATTTTTTTTTACCTCCCCGTTACACTTGGGAGGACGGCACGCTAGACCCTTCACGCGAAATTTGGAAGGAGAATGCGCCCGGGGCAGGATGAATTTTGTTTCAGTTCTTCCTACGATATCACACGAACTTTTTAATTATCCTACGAATAGGAAAGGGGAAAAGGATCTCAAATAAACCCTAGGAGTTTGCTAAGTGTGGGGATTCACCTAGACTAGAAATTCTGGAGTTCGGGAGGTCGGTTATACATAGGGAAGAGTTTAAGCACCCTACATATCCGTAGTACTCTACGAGAACCTTCTCTGTGTCTATGTGTTTGTGTTTGTTGCTTATTAATGGGAAAGTTTCTCCTTTGTGTTAGGAGAAAGAATTGAATTGAATTAAAAGAAAGACAGACTGACTATTTTTGGTTTTTTATTAGCTCGCTGAGATTCCTTGTGAATCTCATGCCTACATATCCCTAATGGAAATCAGAGCTTTTTGTAGTTCGGAGAACTAATTAGGGAAATTAATTATTTTTGGGTGCCTTGCTTGAAGCTCAAGGTTGAAGCTTGAATTAAATCTCTGTTTATAGTAAAGAGACATGAAATCATCTTTACAGAGAGGTATTTCTACTATTCCACCACAAACATTAAAAAGAGTGACAGAAAAGCTAAATTCACTTCATTAAGAGAGGGACCTTACTTGTATGTTTGCAAGTATGCCAGTTGCGTGTCTCTTGAATGAAAGAAAGATTCTCATCCAAATTAGGGAAAGTGTACAAGTCTGGGTGTGTTTGCCTCAGAGCATGCCTTTCAAAGTCCTAAATGGGAGAATGATTGAAATTGAAGTTGAAATTGAAATGTTTGTTTGTTTGAATGTGGTAAGATAGGAGAAATATCTCTCTATAGAGATAAGCTATGTCTATCTACTGTTTGAAAGATTTGATTTTAGCTGGCTTGTATGAGGCCCAAGCTTGAGGCTTTTGATTGATTTTTTATTGACTCTGGGAGATAACTCTACTGGGGATTGACTTAAACTAAGAAGTTTTTGTGTTCTGTATAAAGCCCAGTATTGAGGCTGACTCTTTATTGAGGAATATATCTTTTACTGACTAAGACTATGAGATAATCCTTTTTTAAAAGAATGAATGGAGGCTGACCCTTTCCAGGGGTTTTACTCTGCTGGAGAATTTATCTTTTAAAAGTTCAATTTTTGGAGGCTAACCCTTTCCAGGGGTTTTAACTCAGCTGGTGAAATTATCTATTAAAGACTGATTTTTGGAAGCTAACCCTTTCCAGGGATTTATGAATGATAGCAGAAAGATTATCTAATTGAGACTTCTTGTTTAAAGCCCAAGATTAAGGCTGACACTAACTGAGGATAGATAGATAAGGAATCTAGACTCTGCTAAGGAAAATTAATGAAGATAAGGGTGACAAAGACTATCCATGTCTCTCATTCCAAAAGGTGTGCTCAATACTGAGATTGAGGCAATCTTGGGTTGTTTAAAGTCTGGTTTGAAGAGTGGAAGAAACTCACCAGGGTAGGGTAAAAGGTAACTAAAGACCTGTTCCTATGTTTATAAGAAACCTGATGGGTCCTTGTATAGAAGCTCAAGAGGAAGCTGGGAATGCTTTTAAGAAGCTTGTGGGTCCTTGTACAAAGCCCAAGAGGAGGCTATTCGAGGGTCATCGAGGTTTAAGAAAATGGGTAAGAGGTTTCACCGGGAATAATTCCTCTTGGGTGGATGTATCCTATTTTAGGTTCTAAGGCTTTTTCAAGATGTTTCACCAGGAATAATTCATCTTGAGGGTTTGAACTACAGATCTCTAATTAGGAAAGAGCCTTCACCGGGAAGACATTCTCAATCCTAGGCCATAGTCCTATAATATATATATATATATATATATATATATATATATATATATATATAGTTTAACTGTCCTAAGGTTTATACTCAGACGTAGTCCTAAACAATATATAAACAGTTTATACTTGACAGTAATTTAAATAAAGACTGTAAATTGAAAGCCTGTAAAGCCTAACCTGGGTGGAGTGGAGGCCTTTGAAGATGTATGTACAAAGCCTCACCAGCAATTTTTGTTGATAACAGTTGGATATTTATTATAAACAGTTAAAGGTTTTTGAAAACAAAAGAAGTGAAGATGGACATAGGTCACATAGGTATCTGAAGAGTTTCACCGGGAATAATGCCCTTCAAATACCAGAAGAATGTTTTGAAAACAGAAAGAAGATTTTGTAAATACAAATTTTGAAAAAAACTAAGAAAAGAAAAAGGTGTTGGGACTTACACTCTATTAGAGGCCCATTAAAAATGAATTATTGTTTATGAGAAATAGTTGACGAGATTTTAAATGATACAAAGTTTCGTTATTTGAAAACCCTGATCGTCTGCTTAATTGAAGTTTGAAAACAGTTTTGAAAATTGACAAATGTCAACTTAATTAGGGTAAAGAAAAAGTCTATACCTAATTAAGACCTAAATGATTAGGGTTTTGTTACTAAAATACTTATGAGAGATTTAGGTTTTGAAATTTTAAGGAAAACATGTATTAAAAGTATTTTAAAATACTTAAAAACATACCATTTTAAACCTAATAAAAATATATCAAATAAATAATATTTTTGTGATTTTTTTGATTATTCATAAAATAGACATGTTTAATGACAAGTGTGTGTGAAATCAAGTAAAAATGATTTAATTTAATGGGTGAAATAAATATGTGAAGTTGTGAAGAATTTAGTTGAGAAAAGTGGTAAAAAATTAGGTTTTGTCTTCACCAAGATTTGAACACACGCCCTTGCAATTACCAGCTCAAAATAACACCATTGGACCAACGCGCGCTTGGTGTCATAGAAATAACCCCAATGCCATATGTGTGTTATCAAGTGTATAGGGCAGAAAAAAGAAAATAAAATCAAAAGGTCTGGGGCGAGGGGGATTCGAACCCCAGACCTTGGGCACGCGCAACACACAAACTTTCTTTACCACTGGGCTATAACGATGTATTAGTTATATGAATACCTTGTATTAAATATATTTTAAACTTAACCAGGAATATTTGAAAATGGCGCGCCAACCACCATCTTCGTCTTCAACCTCTAGCTCCCATGAATTCAAAATTCCAACTCTCTCATTTCTCAACCAAATCAGATGATGTAAACATCAAACTTGTTCTATTTTCTCTCACGAACTTAAATATATAACTATCACAAACTATAATTGACTATAGCTACTGAATTACTTAAAATACGTGAAGAACCCTAAAATTTAAAAATTAAATTAAATGACTATACTGAAAGATAAACAGATGATGATAGAGGGTTTTTAATCCTCTGATGATGCTGAATGAAATGGTATCGAGATATATTGCAAAGAGTACTTAAATAAGAGTGTTAGAGCTTGAAAAAATACCTCTGAAAATGGAGGTCGATGGCTATGGTGGAGAGCTTCTGGCTATGTATGAATGATTCTGAAAGCTTCCTTGCGACTTAGTGATGCTAACTGAATGCTTATTGCAACTTGAATGCTTCAGAACTGCCCTACTCGATACCTTCTATTTGAGCTTCAACTGAACATGGAGGTTGGTGATTCTGTGGTTACAAATGTGCTGCAGGCATCTGAATAGCTTCACTGCACCTCTAGGAACATGTTGATGTGCTTAGATTTGTTTGACTTCTTCTGAATTCTTCTATAGACCTCCAACTGCTTAAGCTCCAAAGTGAGAGTGACTATGGTGTTTCTCCACTTACAGAAGTGATCCAGGGGCTTGGATCACCTCTAATGAATCTCCTTGAGATGTTAGAATGCTTACTTTCAAAAGAAGAGCTCTGGTTTGAAGAATTCGATTCTTCTTGCCAAAGAACTTTTGAAAACCATAAGCACGAGGGAGAGAAGGAGAAAGCAAGAATTAGAGTTGCTTTGGTGTGAGTAATATGAAGGATGACACTTCTATTTATAGGCAAAGAGTTCTGTACAGATTGAGGGAGTGAGCTTGCTTAATGAGAGATTTTGGTTTCTTGGCCATGAAGAAATTCAAAGAATCTCCAAAATGCAATGATGGCCAAACCGAGCTAGCTCCATATCCATTGATCTCATCTGATCTTGGGGAACATTTCTGATATGTAGAGGCTTTCTATTGGCTTAGGAGAAGATTCCAATTGATGAATCATTACTTTCCATAAATTCTCAAAAGTAATGATTACATAATCACATGTTCTTGCTTTTGGGAATCTTCTTCAATTCTTATGCCATGGTGAAAATGGATGCATGGTATGTTTGAAAATGTGTTATGGGTCGTGTAGCATCCATTAGTGAAGCCATATGCACAAAATTGCAAAGTTTCAAATTGTACATGACCTATAATTTTACCTTATGAAGCCAACTTTGAACAAGCATAACTCCTAGCTCAAAATGAATTTGGAGAAGGTTGAGCACAATTTTGAAAGCCCTTAATATGTACTTCAATTCATTAGTTTGGAGTTTTTCCAAAATCATTTGGGAAATTTGTGTAAAACAGGCCCAAAGTTTGAAGAAAACTAGGTCAAAACACTTAGAGATTTTCTAAGTTTTTCATGACCTATAACTTCCAAAGTCCATATATCTTAAATGATTGATCTCTCGAAGAAATTTCCTTTGTGAGAAGTTGTTTTATTTGATGAGATCTACAACTTTCATGTTGGAAGTTTTTTGAGTTGTGTAGGTGAAATTTTGAGATCCATGAACTAGGTCAAAAATGCACTTAGTTTGACTTTTGTTGACTTTTTTATCCTTGATGAATTTTCTTGATTTTCTTTGGTCAAATGACTTAAATTATCATATATTGATGATATTGATCCTTAAAGGTCATGGTTTGACCAAAAAACTTGGAAGTCAAAGGTGATCTTGTACAGTTGACTTTTTCCAGATGAAGTGAAATTTTGGACTTTTGTGATGAATCAAGTTCTCCTCCTCAAATGAGTGATGTGAATGGATTATATTGAGGTGATAGAAGTTCTTGAGCCATTTTTTGAATTTTGGATCCATGTCCTGATTAAAAGTAAACTGTCCAGGTGAATTAGGTCAAAAACCCTAATTGTCGACCAGATGAAATTGATGACTGTGGATCTTGAATTGAAGTGAAATGCCCTGTGGATATTGTCACATGGATTATTTGAAAATGATTGAAGCCTTTGATTGATGCCCTGGAGCCTTTTATGGTTTCCCAAATGTGGTCCCTGATTGCAGCCCTTGATGGGCTCAAAACCCTAAATTGGTGATCTGAGCAAACCTGAGTCCTGATGTCTGGTGTCTAATAAATCATTGGTGAATAGAATGAAGCTTTTGAGTCCTATGATTGTATTGGAGACTAATCCTTTTTTTGATTGACCCTTTGCTTGAGCTCTCTTGTCTTCCGAATTTTGGGCGTCCATGAGATTTGCAGTGATAACAAAGTCCTCGTGCATGACTTGATCCCGTTGATGCGTTGGCGGGGGATAGGGAGATAAACTCCGATAGAAAATGTGTTGCGGATTCTAGTGAATGGTTAGCAATGCAAAATGCTCGACCCATCTTCTTTGACTAAGTTTTTACTTCTTAGAAAAAGGTAAACAACTTCTTCTCGTTTCGGATGTCTAAATCGCGAAACTGGATTCTGCTTGCAATTTTTTTGGACAATATCTCAGATAAAGAGAGAATTTCCAAAGGTTTGTTTCCTCATCAAACTTCTCGCCAGCACTTGGAGGAGAGATACCATTTGATGGTAAATAAGAAACTTCATCACACTTTCCTTCAACTTAACGTCTTCGAAGGAATACCATATGATTGTGCGTTCTTTTGAGGAGCTAATGAATTTTCTTGAAAGTGGACGAACTGTCCTCGGGAAGAAAACTGCCATTCATCGACTTTTGCTGGGGGGAATTAACAAACTGCTTTTTAGTAGGAAAACTGCCATTTGTCAATTCTCCTGAGGAATCTGAACTATCTTTTTGAAGAAGACTGTCATTCATTGACTCCGCTGGGAAATTAACAAACTGTTTTTCTAGGAGGAAAACTGCCATTTGTCGACCCTAATGGGGATAAAACATCTCAGAAGCAGACAAACTGTTTCTTGCAAAGAAACTGCCATTTGCCGATTCCTTGGGTATTAAACAGACAAACTGTCTTTCCTATGAAAGATTGCCATTTGTCAATCGCTAGGGGAACAAACTGTCTTCTGCTGAAAGAGACTGCCATTTGTCAACCCTGCCGTGGAATCCTTAAGCGGAACAAACTGTCTTCTGTGAAAGAGACTGCCATTCGTTGACCCGACTTAGGAAAAAAAGTGAGCAAACTGTCTTCTGCTGAAAGAGACTGCCATTTGCTGTCTTTAAATAAGGAATCCTAAACGAACTGTCTTCATGAAGAAGACTGCCATTCGTTACCTCCGCTTGGGAGAAAGTGAGCAAACAGTCGTCTGCTGAAAGAGACTGCCATTTGCTGACTTTAAATAAGGAATCCTAAACGAACTGTCTTCATGAAGAAGACTGCCATTCGTTACCTCCGCTTGGGAGAAAGTGAGCAAACTGTCTTCTGCGGAAAGAGACTGCCATTTGCTGACTTTAAATAAGGAATCCTAAACGATCTGTCTTCATGAAGAAGACTGCCATTCGTTACCTCCGCTTGGGAGAAAGTGAGCAAACTGTCTTCTGCTAAAAGAGACTGCCATTTGCTGACTTTTGATAAGGAATCCTAAACGAACTGTCTTCGTGAAGAAGACTGCCATCCGTTAACTCTGGTGGGGAAATTCGAAAGCGGACAAACTATCTTCCGGAGAAGATTGCCAACTATCGACCTGTCAGAGAATCCTAGTTGGGGAATCCCGCTTGCTGCCTTGCTGGGGAATCCTTGTGTATGAACCGTCATCATGAAGAGGAAGGTTCTGTCACAACTCGCAGGGGAAAGTCGAATAGATGTTCAAGTTATTCGAGCAATAACAGGATTAAAGCCTAACTAGACTATAATAACTATGCATTTATGATGTGTGAAGTATGCATGAATATTATGATGATTATAAAATGTAAAGTGAACGTGAATAGAACTGTCGCGGATGTGAAATCCTGTGGTACGACTTGAATTTTTGTTGATCCGAAGAGGTCTTCTTCTTGCTGTCTTGCACTCCCTCGGGGATATCGGGTTACCAGTTGTCTGCTGTTAGAAGTGAGCGAAATGACTTTAAATAAAGATTCGTCATCGGGAGATGTTCGCAAAGCGACCTCATGGGGAAATTTTGGTTCCCGGAGTCTCAACCGTTCTCGGAGCAACTGTTTGCATTCTTCCTATTGTTTGTAATCCTCAGAAAGAAATTTCACCTTTATTTTTGCAAGTAAATTCATTTTATTTTATGAAAACATTTGTTTCAAGAAAAATGACTGTCAGACTTAAAAAATGTAATTTTAAGAAACTGAATAAGACTCGATTGCAAAGAAAAGGCACAAGGCTCAAATTATTATTTATGGAATGGTAATCAACCAAATGCTTGATCCCATGGAGTATTTACAAAGTTGGAAATTGATAATTTTTGGGAAAAGGGCTACGTTGAAACGTGACAACCGTTATCTTTCCCTTCCACTCTGAATTGCGCTGTATTCGTGCTTCGTAGAAGATGACCTACTGATGATGAATACTCCGCTTATGGACTTCGAATGATCAAGTATGTCCTGAACACAGTTACTTGCCATATATCCCTAACTTTTGCGTAGACTACCCCTTTCAGGTTTTAAGTCTACCGGGATTTATTATTTATATTATTTTTTTTGTCTCTAACTTTTGCCTGAATCGCCCTTTTCGGTTTTCGATTCATCGAGACCCTCTTTTTTGCCTAAGTCGCTCTTTGCGAGTTTTCAACTTAGCGAGCTATTCTTTTGTTTATTTAGGCGAAGTATTTCTTGACTGCGTCGACGTTCACAGGACGGGTGAATTCTTCTCCATCCATAGTCGTGAGTATTAAGGCTCCTCCTGAGAAAGCTCTCTTGACCACGTATGGGCCGTCATAATTGGGAGTCCATTTCCCCCTAGAATCTGTGAGAAAAGATTGAATCTTTTTTAGCACAAGGTCGCCTTCTTTGATTGTGCGAGGTCGAACCTTTTTGTCGAAAGCTTTCTTCATTCTTTGTTGATATAATTGTTCATGGCATAAAGATGTCATGCGTTTTTCTTCGATTAAGTTCAATTCATCGAATCTTCTTTGACACCACTCGGCTTCTGTTAATTTTGCCTCCATCGGGACTCTCATTGATGGGATCTCAACCTCTATGGGTAGGACTGCCTCCATGCCATATACAAGGGAGAAAGGAGTTGCTCCAGTTGAAGTACATATAGATGTACGGTAACCGTGAAGAGCAAACGGGAGCATTTCATGCCAATCTTTGTAAGTGATGACCATTTTCTGAATGATCTTTTTGATGTTTTTGTTAGCCGCTTCTACAGCTCCATTCATCTTTGGTCTGTAAGGGGATGAGTTGTGATGTTAAATCTTGAATTCTTCACAAAGCTCCTTCATCATTTTGTTATTCAAATTTGACCCATTGTCAGTGATTATCCTGCTAGGAACACCGTAGCGACAGATGATGTGATTCTTGATAAACCTGACGACAACTTGTCTTGTGACGTTTGCATATGAAGCTGCTTCGACCCACTTGGTGAAATAGTCTATGGCTACCAAGATGAAGCGATGTTCGTTGGACGCTTTTGGCTCGATCATTCCGATCATGTCGATTCCCCACATGGAGAAAGGCCAAGGGGAAGAGAGTATGTTGAGAAGAGATGGTGGTGTAATACGGTGAACTGACTTTTTATCAAAACGTCGCGGTAAGCAAGAGTCGCCACCGACTTTTATTTTATTCAAATTAAATAGAAAGGCTAAAAGAACAGGAAAAAACCTTTTTAAAGAAAACTGAGTTCGGGGGGTAATTTATGCAAAGGGAAGGTGTAAGGCACCCTTTGCATCCATGGTTTTCCATGGGCTCTTAATTGCTTTGCTCTTTTCGTTCAGAAATGTAGAAGAAGTGAATACGGACTTTAGCTCGTAAATGAGCGTAGCCATATTGAAGTTTTTAGAAAAGAATTTTAACTAGAGCAAAGCAATTAGGGGAAAATTACCTGGTTAGATGAAAAATGTTCTTTAGCCTTTCAGGGTGAAAGGGTTTGTCCATGCCATAAGAGGGTAGGAAGCCTTTCATTCGGATGTTGAAGGGTCGTCGAAATATCGTTCGCCATAAGACTGTCCCACGCCATAGAGAGGCAGGTAGTCTAAGGGAAGGATCAGAATAGCCTTTCATTTAGGCAACCAGAGGATACCTCAGCACTTCGTAGGCAACTTCGAGGGACGAGGTCATATTTGGCGAACCGAAGGCAGCATCATTAGGGACTTATGACCTTGAGAATGAATTGAGGGCAACATTGCTGAGGTATCCTCGTATTCGAGGGACAAGACTATTCTGCAAAAAACACAAGGCAACAAGGCAATAGGCAACAAGGCAACATAGGAGGTTACCAAAAAAAGTGTGCGTGGGTGCAACAATCATGTGATTAATTCAGAATTTTAATCTTATAATTAGTGATGCTAATTCAGTTCAAGGTTATCACTCCCTAGGATTACTAACCACATCAATTAATATGGGGAAGGGGAAAAAGAAACCAGCAGGGGAAAGGGAAGGAGAAACCAGTGGATCTGACTCAAGTAATAATTAAAAGCAGAAAAAATAAAAGAGATTAGAGTTTAGGGTTACTGACTATTTGAGCTTTGGCGGTTGGCAAACCCTGAAAAGGTGGGAAAAATAGAAACCAAAAAGGGGTGAGTGCATTATCAATTCAATGGCAGGTACGATTAACCCTAATCAAAATAAAAAGGATAAAAGAGGAAAGAAAATAAATATAGAAACTTAGCTTTGATTGATAAGGCTGATAGTCGGAGGTTACCTCGGGCATTGACTCTGAACATCTAAGAATTAACAGAAAAATAATAGGAAGTGAGCGTATGGCTAATTCAACGACAATTAAGGCTAACCCTAATTTGACGAGAGGAACGAAATAAAATAGAATAAACATTTAAAATAAATATGAAATAGGACTTATCTTTTGATTTGATCTGATATGGTTCGTCGTCGGGAGGTATCTGGAAATAACCCTGAAAAGAATGCACAAAGGAATATTTTTTCAGTGTATGACAAATTCTCGCAAACCCTGATTCGGGCACAAATTGACTAAGTTTAATATGAAAAATGAAAATCGAATTAATTAATTATTGGTTTTCAACCTAATTAATTAAATTGGTGAAAATAGGGTTCGATTAAATTTCTAATCCTAATATGTAATTTTTTAACAATGAATAAAATTAATAGTCAAATAAAAAATCTAAATAATTTAAAATAATGAAAAAAACAATTAAAATACAATTAAAACAAATAAATATATTTTCATTATTTATTATGCCTTTTTAGAAAAAGAGAAATTAATTTTGTAAAAAGAAATTAATTTAGAAGGGTTTTAGAACAAATGAATTAAACAAATAAATAAAAAAACTAAAAAAATGAAATAATATAGAAAACTTATCTGACTAATCCTGTGTGGCTCTTCGTTGAGGGAGCACGGTAGACCAGCATCTCCAGGTCTTTTAGATTTAGATTCACACGAGATCTGATGGTTTGGATTGAAGGACATATGGTGTGTTTGCGCTGGAGTGGTGTACCCAATCTCGATTTTAATTTGAGAAAAAAAGAACCTGTCCTCAATATGGATCGAATCGAGGATCTTGAGGAATCAGGTGAATAAGCTTGCCAACTGCGTTGGAGACAGCATCTGTTAATGGACGTGAATACTTACTTCATAAGCGAAAACAAAATTTGAATCCCCTTAGAAGCGCGCGCAGTGGGCATTTGGATTGAGCCAATGAAACGCCAACAGCTCATCATCTTCTTGCCTGCAAACCTGCGAACCTTTTTACAGTGCTTTTCAAAGAATCAGCCATGAAAAGTTAATGTCTATAACACCTGCGATTCACATTAAACCCTCAAACAAGCATGAAAATAACAAAGAGGACCACGGCAGAGTTCGTCTCACCCTCACGATTTCAACCATGCCTATAATCCGGCCTAATTTACCCTGTATCAAAAAGCCCTAAAGTACAAAACCTAAAAATCAACAATGGTGGACCATCCCACATGCATCTAAGCTTCAATTAAATTGTACAGATAGCTTGCAAACATCATGATAATCAATATTATGCAATCAAATTTCGTTTATGATGCGTAAATAGATGTAATCGAAATCAAAGAAATTCGAGCAAACCGTGAGTTGATGTGTGTCGATTCCAGGTGCGGCAGGCCTCGATTCTGATTGGGATACGACCAACAATGTTCCAGCAATGCGTTTGATCCTTCAAGAGCCTTCGAATCGGTCCTAAACCCCAAAAACGAAATTGACTTTTCCTTGCTATTTTGTGAGTTTTTCACGTGTTCTACAGGGCTGCAATCCTTGTCCGAAAAATCCCCCTCATGCATTGCACATATTCTATATATATAATAGAATCAATTAGGGTAGAAAATTTGGTTCAAATCTCCCTTAATCAAAGATTTGGAAATTTGATGAAATATGGTTTATAATCTTCCCAAATTTGCTCAATTTTCAATCCAATCTTCCCCATATTATGGTGCACGAAATTTGATTGGCATTTAGGCCTAAATGATGATTATATTTGATACTTATGGAATTTCTAACAAATATTTGATTTTCACTTGATTAAAATCACTTTTTAAATGATTGAAAATTCATATAAAATCAAATAAATGTTAAAAATTCGTGCCAATTAAATTTGAAGTCTTGGATAGGTTGAGGATCAATATCGGGCCCAAAAAGATTGGGTCCCTTTGCAAGAAAATTCATTTTGAACCAAATTTACTTCACTTTTTCCCCTCAAATTTGTCCGACTTTGACAAAGCATATCTCCCTCAATTTTTGAGGTATGGAAGAGTTCTAGGACTTTTTAGAAACCTTGAAGAGTACCCTAACCAATGTTTTTGGTCCCATATCAAAATAAATTTCCATGCTCCTTGTGTGCTCTTTTAAAAAAAATGACTTTTGGTTGACTTTTGAAAAGTACCTATAATGTTTTGATCCATATCTCTCAAATGAAGCATTTTTAGATTTGGCATGTGAGAGACAAAATTGTAGAGAATTCAATTTCATTCAAAATGAGCTTTGGATGGAAAATTTCTGATGTTCCATGTGGGAGTTATGACTGGTCGAAGTTCAGTTGACTTTCTCCTATACAAACCCTAATTTAGAAACTTTTGGAATTGTTGATTTCTGATCTTTCCTTGATGAACCATGATCAATTCTTAATCAAATGGTGAATTATACTTTATAATGAGGATGTTGACCAAAAATCAGAAGTTTTGATTGTGGTTTGACCATAGTTTGACTTTTAGGTCAACCGGTCGATTATTGATCGTTTGGTCCGTTGGGTGAGCAATCTTTTGAATCAGAGCTTGAAAATTGGTATGAGGATCCCTTGAGGCATATGAGAGACCATGGGTTTCTTTTGAGGTCTTAGAACCTGATTTTACTGTGAGGAAAGAAAAACCCTAATTCAGAGGCACTTGTTTAGGAGATAGGTAGCTTTGAGCAATTGGAGATCTTTGAGCATTTGAAAGTCAGATGGACTGAAATGTGATGGACAAATTTTGGGGTATGACAGGTGGCACGTGAATTCTATCGGCGTAGATTTGACATTTGTGACACCTTTTTGCATACTGGTAGCAATCTGACTCCATCGTCAGCCAATAATATCCTGCTCTCAGTATTTTCCTTGTCATGGTGTGTCCATTGGTATGAGTACCAAAGGAACCTTCATGTATTTCTCTCATGAGTGTTTCTGCTTCTTTTCTATCAACTCATCTGAGCAGAACCAAGTCGAAATTTCTCTTGTACAGAACATCTTCATTCAGGAAGAATCTGCCAGCTAACTTTCTCAAAGTCTTTCTATCTTTCTTTGATGCCCTAAGAGGGTACTCTTGCCTTTGAAGAAAGTTTTTGATGTCGTGATACCACGGTTTGTCGTCGATGATTGCTTCTATTGTGAAAACATGAGCGGGCCTATCCAGGCGCATAACATCGATCCGAGGAATGTCATTCCAATGATTTATCCTAATCATGGAAGAGAGTGTGGCTAATGCATCAGCCAAGTTATTTTCTTCACGAGGAATGTGATGAAAATCTACCCTATCGAAGAATGGTAACAATCTTCTCGCGTATTCTTTATAAGGGATTAGCCCAGGTTGGCGTGTTTCCCATTCTCCTTTGATTTGATTGATGACCAAAGCAGAATCTCCGTATACATCCAAGTGTTTGATTCTTAGATCCACGGCTTCTTCGAGACCCATGATGCAAGCTTCATATTCGGCCTCATTGTTTGTACATTTGAAAGTTAATCTGTCCGTAAATGATATATGGGTACCTCGAGGGGTAACAATGATTGCCCTAATTCCTCGTCCATAAGTATTGACAGCTCCATCAAAGATTAAGCCCCACTGGGATGCTATCTCAGGTCCTTCGTCTGGTAGCGGCTCGTCGTAATCTTTCATCTTGAGGTACATAACGTCCTCGTCTGGAAAGTTAAAACTGGTTGATTCATGACCATTGAGTGGATGGTGAGCCAAGTGTTCAGCTAGGATGCTTCCTTTCACGGCTTTCTGTGCGTGATACTCAATGCCATATTCTGATAACAACATCTGCCAACGGGCAATTCTCCCGATTAAGGCAGGCTTCTCAAAGATGTACTTGATTGGATCCATATGGGAGATCAACCAAGTAGTATGTCGAATCATGTACTGGCGGAGACGCTTGGCAGCCCAGGCCAAAGCACAACAAGCTTTCTCGAGCATGGAGTAGCGGGATTCACAATCGGTGAATTTCTTGCTCAGGTAGTAGACGGCATGCTCTTTTCTTTTTGTCTCGTCTTGCTGTCCAAGGACACAACCCATGGAATCTTATAAGATGGTTAAGTACATTATCAAAGGTCTTCCTTCCACTGGAGGGAACAAAATGGGTGGTTCGAGCAGATATTCCTTAATGCTATCGAACGCTTTCTGACAATCGTCTGTCCAGACGCAACTTTGAATTTTCCGTAGAAGTATGAAAATTGGAGCACAAGTTGCAGTCATGAGATATATGAATCTCGAGATGTAATTCAGACGTCCAAGAAATCCTCTAACTTGTTTCTCGGTTCTGGGTGAAGGCATTTCTTGAATTGCCTTGACTTTGTCTGGATCCACTTCAATTCCTCGTTTGCTGACGATGAAACCAAGGAGTTTTCCTGAGTAGACACCAAAGGCACACTTATTGGGATTCAGGCGAAGCTGAAACTTCCGTAAGCGTTGAAATAGCTTTGTCAGGTTCTGTATGTGATCTTCATCATTTTCTGATTTGGCAATCATGTCATCCACATAGACTTCCACTTCCTTATGCATCATGTCGTGGAAAAGTGTAGTCATGGCTCTTTGATATGTTGCCCCTGCGTTCTTTAGTCCAAAAGGCATAACGCGGTAGCAGAACATTCCCCAGGGGGTGATGAAAGCTGTTTTATCCATGTCTTCAGGTGCCATCTTGATTTGGTTGTATCCTGAAAATCCGTCCATAAATGAGAAAACTTTGGATTTTACTGTACTGTCAACCAACATGTCAATATGTGGTAGAGGAATGTCATCCTTAGGGCTAGCTTTGTTCAAATCTCCGTAGTCGACGCACATGCGGACTTTTCCGTCTTTTTTTGGAACGGGAACAATGTTAGCTAATCACTGAGGGTATTCTGAAGTGACGAGGAAACCAGTACTGATTTTCTTTTGAACTTCCTCTTTGATTTTCATGGCCATATCCGGATGAGTCCTTCTTAGTTTTTGCTTGACCGGAGGGCATTCGGGCTTCAATGGTAAGTGATGCTCCACTATACTGGTATCCAACCCTGGCATATCCTGATAGGACCAAGCGAAAACATCTGAGACTTCTTTGAGTAGTTGTACCAAACTCTCCCTGATCTCTGAACTGAGCGAAGCTCCAATCTTAACCTCTTTTCTGTTTCCATCGGAACCAAGGTTAATGATCTCTAGAGGCTCATTGTATGGCTGAATGGCCTCTTCCTTTTGTTGAAGTAACCGTGAAATTTCCTTTGATATTTCTTTGTCTTCTTCTTCCTCTGCCTCGAATACAGGAAACCCAAAGCTTGGAGAAGTCATACGATCGTACGTTTCAACGGGGTGTTTTATGATTAATCTGCATATGTGTGATGATTTTTTATTTAGACAACGAGGGAAGACTCTGTGTATGCAGTTAATGGGATATTTTGATGTTTTTTTTAGGGTGTTTTTTTAGGATTACCAATTTCCGAAAAAAGAAAAGGAAAAACTAACGAAGGAACAAAATGACATTTTTATTTATCGACAGTCATTTCTTGAAACAAAGACCCTATAAAACAAAACTCTATTGCTTTGGGCGAAGCAAAGAGGGAAATTTTCCTAGGAAATAGTAAAATGCAAAGCCCTATGAAACATCTCTTCACCCAGGGCTATGGTGAGAGGACAAAATAACGGTGAAAGTTCCTACTTAGGAGTGCGAACAACAGTCGAAACTTCAACAGCCGTCCAATAGTGGCAAACCCCATTGTGCACTAGGTAATCTGGAACTTTAGGCTTGAGCTGGCCTGTGGTAGGTCTTGTTTACCAACCACTGTCTTTGCAACACTCTGACGATCTTCTTCTGCTTCAGGAGACTGAGCTGTGTGAGCATACCCATTTCCAAGTGGAGTATGTCGGACTTTCTTTTGAGGAAACTTCCAATCTTCTGAATGGAGAGACTCATTGTCGGAGACACTTTCGAGATCATCCTCTTCTGTATTTTGGTCTTGCTCTTCTCCCAAGATGGCGTTGACTAGGTATGTGTACTATAGATCTATAGCCTCTGTGGGTGACTTGGGGATATAATCCTCAATGATGACTTCACTAGTTGATGATGATGAATAGAAAGGGTTATATATCTCTTTTGGTTAAGTAAGGTACTTGTAATAAATGTTCCATCCAGTTGGAATAATGTCTTCAAGAGATATTTTTGAACTTTCAGGAGCGGAGTATTTCACCATGTAGTCGAATTTTCCACTCGGTTCTCCTAATGTATCCCAAGTTTCTTCGGGAATAGGAGGAACTTCTTCTGATGAACCATGACTTCTGGTGGTGAAGCTGTTAGTAACTTCGTCACTGCTCGGTTGAGTCTTACTTTCAGATCCTTTAATTGGATAACAGCAAGGTGAATCAGACTCTGATAGGGAGACGTATCCTGTCTTGTGAAGATAGGACATACA
The DNA here is from genome assembly GCF_029867415.1 of Vicia villosa. Classification (NCBI taxonomy): domain Eukaryota; kingdom Viridiplantae; phylum Streptophyta; class Magnoliopsida; order Fabales; family Fabaceae; genus Vicia; species Vicia villosa. Next base: position 860,676 of record NW_026705219.1, on the reverse strand, counting down.
TTCCACTTCAAAACTCTCATCCGTGTTTTCCGTACCGATGGTATTGACTGTTTGTTGAACAGGTTGAAGAAAACCTCCACTGCGGAAAGTTTCTTGAATTGGGAGAACTGCCCCAATCCCTGGAATAGCTTTTGATGATGTTGGAAAGAAACCAACTCCTGTTCTGTTCTTGTTGTTGGTAGGAATATCAATGTGCCCCCAACCACTGGTAGTGCCATCCTTTACAACTTGGATTGCATCTTTGTAGGAAGAAATAGACGCTGCTTTCTCCTTTCCTTTTTCCTTGTCCAAGGAAAGTGCTTGGAATTTAGTTCCAGCGACTTCTTTTGGTTCTATGTCGGAGAATGATGACAGGTTGCTGACGATTAGAGCTCGTTCTCCATATACGGTTACCAATTTGTCATTTCTTATGAATTTCAGTTTCTGATAAAGTGTTGAAGTAATTGCCCCAGCCTCATGGATCCATGGGCGACCTAGCAAACAACTGTATTGTGCCGGGATATCCATAACTTGGAAAGTGATTTTGAAAGTCTGAGGTCCAATAGTTATGGGAAGATCTACTTCTCCAAAAACTGACTTTCTTGATCCATCGAACACCTTGACGATGACGTGACTGTCCCTTAGCGGGTAATCTTTGAAAGATAATCTTGACAATATTGATTTGGGCATAACGTTGAGAGAGGATCCATTGTCTATTAGGACTCCTGTGAGTAGATCACCCATGCAGCTAACTGAGATGTGAAGTAGAAGGTTATGGTCCACCCCTTCTTCAGGAAGATCTTCGTCACAGAAACTTAAGTTAGTTCCTGCGGAGATGTTGGCAATGATGTTGTTGAATTGCCCCATGGTAACACTTGGTTCTACGAAAGCTTGTTCCAAAACTTTCTGTAGAGCTTCCCTATGAGCCTCATAACTCAATAGTAGGGAAAGGACAGATATCCTAGAAGGAGAATGTAGCAGCTGGTCTACAATGTTATATTCACTCCTCTGGATTAATTTCAAGATCTCATCATTTTCTTTCGCTTGAACAGCATTGGTCGGATGATTGTCTTGCCTATGTGGTGCTTCTTCCGAAGGTTTCTCCACATTTTCTGTCGTTCGGTTGAAGACTCGTCCACTTCTAGTGACTCGACTAACATCAGCAATGTTGACAACAGACGGTAATGGTATTTCCTTACCATTTTCAATGAATGTAGCATTGTACTTGTATGGTATAACCTTGCTAGACTCATACGGTACAGGACCTGGTAAGTAGATGACTAACGGAGCAATTGCTGTCCTCCTGCTGTCATACTTGACTTGCGTTGGTTCAACTTGATTAATTTGAGGAGATACGGTAAAGACTTCGTCATCTTCTCTGTTGGCAAGAACTGTAATGGTATTGTCATCCATTAGCTTCTGAATGTCATTGCGAATGCGCAAACATCCTCGTGAATTTCTTTGACAGATTCTACATCTACTGTAAGGATGGAAATCCGTTCCAAAGTAGGCAAGTCCATTTAAAGTCTTATGGAACCTGACTACCGATGCTTCGAGATCTTCGACTTTGTAGATTTTGTATTCTCCTGGACATCCTTGAACCATTTTGACGTCGTACTCATTTTTGACTCGAATGTGTTGAATCCATCCTAAGTCCATTTGTTCTTGTAATGCAGCTTAAACTACGGCACATCCTTGATTATTCTTTGGACAAATTTCACATGTGAAGTAGTTGTGAGGTGCTACGCGGCCGTATCCAGCTTGTCTAGCATGCATTTTGACGAGATTTTCCCCTATCTGACGAATGTCGTAGATTTGAATGACGTTGGGGTGCTGATCTATCAAATTCACTGAAGCTTCTTTATGCTGCGGCAAAGGATTTGCTTGGACATTAGGATTAGTATCTTTGAAGGATAGCATTCCACTCTTTACTAATCTCTAAACGTCGGCCTTGAAACTAAAACAGTTCTCAATGCTGTGACCTGGTGCCCCTTTATGATAAGGACAAGATTGGTCAGCCTTGAACCAATGTGATGAAATCCTCCAGTAGTGTAGGAAACAAATCCGCGTAAGGCATTGGCACGGGGTCGAAAGGAGGATACCTTGGTGCCCGATTATTGTAATTTGGAGGTCGAACCTGCTGCTGAGGTTGTTGTGACCTTTGTTGAAATGGTTGTTGCGAAACCTGAGGTTGATAAGCTGGCGCTGAGTTAACAACCGGAGTAATTGTAGCAACTTGAGGTTGAAACTTCTTCTTAGCTTTGTGCAAGACATTGCTGACCTCTTGATCCTTTTTCTTCTGGAAAGAACTTCCATACTTTCTAGGACCAATAGAAGATTCTGGTTCTTTGTTCAAGCGTCCTTCTCGAACTTCTTCTTCTAAATGCACGCCCATGTTTACCATCTCGGTAAAGTCACTTGGGGCGCTGGCGACCATTCGTCTGTAGTAAAATGGACTCAAAGTCTTGAGATAGATTTTTGTCATTTCTTTCTCTTTAAGTGGAGGACAAATTTGAGCAGCAACTTCACGCCATCTCTGAGCGTATTCCTTGAAGCTCTCTCTATCCTTTTGAGTCATGGCCCGGAGTTGATCTCTGTTGGGAGCCATATCCAGATTGTACTTATACTGTTTGACGAAGGCCTCTCCGAGGTCTCGAAAAGTACGAATCTCTGAACTGTCTAAGTTCATGTACCATTTGAGTGCAGCACCAGTCAGGCTGTCTTGAAAATAATGAATGAGCAATTGTTGATTATCAGTCTGAGTTGACATCCTTCGAGCGTATATCACGAGGTGACTTTGTGGGAATGAATTCCCTTTGTACTTCTCGAAATATGGTACTTTGAATTTGTGAGGAATCTTAATATTTGGAACCAGATAGAGATCTGCAGCGTTCTTTCCAAATAAATCTTGTCCTCGGAGAGTCTTGAGTTCCTTCTGCATTTGCAGAAACTGTTCCTGGAACTCGTCCAATCTTTCATACACGCCAGCGTCCTTACTGGGAGCGTGATGATATACTTGTCTGCCTGGTGGAGGAAAAGTATGCACAAATGGCCGTGGAGAAGCCATGACAGCAGATCTTGGAATCTCAGCATTCTGTTGTGTGAAACCCATTGTCGTTGTGTCATACCCCAATTTTTGACCCTAAGATCATATATCATTCATATCCCAATCATTAATCAAGAGCTTTACTTGGAAGTTTTGTTTGTGGTGTTGCACTCACCACATCAATAAGAGGGACCGTCAAGCACCAATGATTGTTTATCTTGTATGCATATTATACTAACCCAAATACCAAAAATATTGCTTTGTTTCTTTGTAGGCTTTTGTTTTGTAGGTACCAAGCCAAGACATGCAATAAACAAGGCATTTTCCACATTTTGGACTGATGAAATCGATTTCCCTCTTGGGTAATTCAATTTCCCTACAGCAATTTTCAACAAAATCACATTCTGGACAGCATGAAATCGATTTCCCTCCTGGGCAAATCGATTTCCCTAGTGTATTTTGCGCCAAATTCTCTTCTGGAACAGAGTGAAATCGATTTCACTCCTGGGGGAAATCGATTTCCTTAAGGCGAAATTCCCTTCATTAATTCCATTTTAACCTCATTTTACCATTTTTTTACCATTTAAATGCCACTTTAATCACCAATTAAACACAAGTTAATTAACTAACAGAAAATGACCAAATTGCCACTACTCTTGCTCTCATCCGATAAATAGAGGCCACTACTCTCTCATTTTTCAAGCTTGGAGAGCCAAAAAATTGCTTGCAAATTCATTTCTCACCCTTTCCAAAACCCTCACCCAAAGTTCATTTTCATAAGATTAGTGAGATTCACATTGAATCTTGCTAATTTTGAACTAAACCTCCTACATTTCTCTCTTTTCTTTGGTTGTTCATCTCCAAATTTGAAGGATCTATACACTTTGTGCTTGCTCTTGAAGCTACTCCAAGACTTTTGTTGAAGAAGTGGTAATTTGCTAGATCCATGATGTAGATCTTTATTGCTTGTGTTCGATGCATCTTTGATGCTATATTGATGATATTTGCTGGTTTTGTGATGAAAATTTCGTGCTCAAGTTGATGTGTGATCATAAGGTGTTTGTATATTTGTTCAAATCAAGTTTCATGCCTTTAAATGATGTTTTTGCTGAAATCGATTTCCTGCTGAACGTAACTTGTTTTTTTTGAAAACTGCACTATGGAAATCGATTTCCCCCTGCATGAAATCGATTTCCTGCTGGCAGAATGTGGTTTTTTGCCTTTTTTATGCTTGTTTTGGCTTCCTTCTTCCTCCACTTCATTAATATCATTTGATCTAGGATGTTGATAGGTTTGAAATGACCTAATCCATAATATTAGATGAATGATATTAATGATAGTGTGAGTTGATTATCTTTTGTGAATTTTATTCTTCTTCCTCCATTTCATTAATATCATTGGATCTAGGATGTTGATAGGTTTGAAAGGACCAAATCCATAATATTAGATGAATGATATTAATGATAGTGTGAGTTGACTTTACTTTATGCATTTTATCTTCTTCTTCTCCCTTTTTTCTTTTGATCGATGAAAGTCTTAACACTTTGAGAATTCTTATGGATTCTTAGTAAAGATTAGATCGTTACCTATTTTCTTTTCGTGCGGTATTGCTTTCGGAGAATGATCTACATATCATTTCTCTCGCATGCATTAGCACATAAAGTTTTGACCGGCCTCGTTGTAGGGTGATTTCTACATAAATCACTTGGCGATCTGCTTAACATAGCGCAATATTTCGTGTCCCGAACAAAAAAGATCAAATATTGAAGAGAATTGTATGCGGTTGATTTAAGACTTATGGAGGTTTATCGTGTAGTCGCTATGATTTTATCAAGCTTCTGATAAATGTCCATTGAATTTAAATCCGAGAACATCCTTCACTCACCATCGATCTTTACTACTAACTTTGATAACATACTTGACAAGTTTCAAGATGGTTATCTTTAACATCTAACAATTGACTTTAATTTCCGCACTTTACTATACCGTTCTTTATATTTCTCGCTTTATTGCTTTATTTTATCATTTCATCATATTTACATTCCGCTATTTTCTCTTTGTCCATTTGGACATATGTTTATGTTTCCGCTATTTTTCTTTTGTCCACTTGGACCATACTTTACTTTTATGCTAAAACACTAATAAATAACAAAAATCTAAAAAACACCTAAGGCTCTCTTTTGGATTATTGGTTACTATCCCTAGCATTTTGGAGACTCGGACTTATGGACTTAGGACCTCTGGACTCTCATTCTGTTATTACTCTGTGATTGTTCTGTCTGTCTGGCATTGGATTGTTGTCTGTTTATGTGTGCAGGTATTTCCTTGAAAGCCCTTGATGGTTAATTCCAAGGCATTGAGATAAGGATTTTACCCGAAAACAGCCGTTACTCTGCCCGATTTTTGTCAGAATTTTAATGTGCTTAATGCAAAGTGGTGCTAAGACAATAAGTTCATCTGGATCCCCAAGTGATAATGTTGGTTTAGTATTGATATTCCAAAGGATGGGAAATCTACCTTGACTCATAATGTCAAGTGTTGGCTTCTTCTTCAGTTAGACCGTTTCTTTCCTTAGCTTTTATTTTACGCAATAGGATAGCCTCTTCATCTCCTCCTATTCTTAAATTTTCAAAATCTTCTCCCTTTTTCAAAAACCTTCTTATGTTTGCAAATCATTTCAAAACCTTTTTTCTTAAAAAATATCTTTTGCCCTTAGTGGCCTCTTTTCTTCAAAAGTTTAGACACTATTAATCGTCGAAACGAGTGGTTATACCCCACGATTTTGAAATTGATTGATATAATGAGATCTTTTCCGCGTGAGAGAGCTAGTGGCATACTCGTCGATTTTATCCGAGTTGGAGCCCTTCTTTCATTTGCGAAGCAAAGAACTCATTTGTTCTCATGCTCAAGATCAATGGCTGAGTATTTCTCTCCAATGATGATAAAGTGTTTATTCGTTTTAAAACGTTTTTCCCTTTAAGCGGAACTACATTAGCTCTGAATTCTCCATTGCACCGAGGAGGTATGTAGACACAAAGCTTAACGCTTTGCCGAGCTTATTTTAAAAATAAAACAAACCCTTTTTTTAGCACACACGACACAGATTTTCAAAAAGGTTCCTGTGGAGTACCACAGATATGAGGGGTGCTTAAAACCTTCCCCTCATATAATCAACACCCGAACCTGAGTTCTCTTTCTTGTTTTAAAAACAAAACTTTGGGTTTTTCGTTCTTTTCCCTTTTCCTTTGAAAAAATAAAGCGCGGTGGCGATTTCAAACGAAATATTGATTCGAGTCAATCTCATGGCTTCGATATCAGAATTTCCCCGCTACAGAAAAAATGGCGACTTCACTGGGGAAGTCAGTTTTTAAGTGTGTTAAGCCTATTTTTGTTTATCTGTGTTTTGTATCTCTATATATTATTGTGTGCTTTGTTTGTTTATTTTCTTTTCTTTTTTTCTTTTTGGTGCTCGATGGTTCCTCTGTGATGAGATAAAGTTCTAACCTGGACTTTGGTGAGTAACTTGAGATAGGAGGTGGTAAGACCAATAGTCGCATGTCAGGAGCAATCCTTACCATGAGCGTCATATGGTGGAACCCCAATCAGTGGAGGCCTCATGGAAGGTAGTAGAGGTTGTTACGAACCATCGTGATAACGCTATTACTTTCAATAGTGAGTGTCCGTAGAAGCTGAATGGCCTAGAACCTTTTTAACCCATCTAAGTCTTTTTAGGATGTAGTGCAGAAACAAGATCAAGTACCAATTTGAGCTTGTTGTCATGCGATACTACGCTCAGACGAGGTCTTTTTAGGCATATTATTGGCGCCCATGAGCACTTGTGCGTGCCGGTAATATCCGATAGAAGATTGAAAACTCTGGGAACCTTTGTAGAACCCGATTGGCAGGTACAAAACTCCTTAGATCACGCCTTGTGGGATGGGTAGACCCATGGCTCCATGCTCGTGACGTCGAACCTAAGAACCTTGATTGTGTGATTTTGTGTGACTTGCTGTGATCTTGTGTGCTCTTGATTGTGATTGATGCATAAACCATGCATTCATGCATTCATAAAAATGACATTCACAAATGGTTTTCAAGGAACTTAGAGACATTTTTTGTAAACATCACAGGTACCATGGATCAAAAGAGAAGCATCAAGAAGTACACTTTCAGGAATTCAAGTGCAAAAGAATTGAAAGAGCTAGCAACTTTGGTTCCTAATCTTGACAACTTCAAAAACCGTTATGGGAAATTGATCTCTATCTTGAAGACCAAAGTGAAAAGCGAAAGAGACAACAAGAAGATTCAGTTGCATGGAAGGAAGTTGCTGATAAGTTGATGGTCGAGAATGCTCATTTGAAGGCCTTTTATGAAGATGAGTTGGAGAAGCTCCGCAGGAAGCTGCAGAGAGGAGTTGAATCTTCATCAGAAGTGTTCCCTTCTAGTTTCTAGTTTTTCCTTTATTTTGTAATTTTGGATCTTTGAATCTTTTTGTAAGCTTTTCTATTACTAATGAAAGAATACTGTTATGTTTTATGTTGTTTTTGTTAATGTTTACAATTAATGTCTTAAAGATCCTTGAAAACCAATAATAAAAATCATTTGCATTTCATTTCATGCATCATTCTGCATTTTGGTCTTGCTTCCGAGAGTATTCCCGAGGTCTTATTCAGTGTTCTTCATACAGAATCAAGCTGTCTCACCGGTATAATACTCGAGCTAACTGCAAGAAGAAGATGGAAGGTCTTGAACAAGAGAATCGTGAGCTACGTGAAGAGGTTGTTACTTTGAGATCTGGTGTGGATCGTCTCACTGCTCTGGTTGAGACATTGATGGCTACTCAGAATCAGAATCAGAATCAGGTTCCTCCTCCCAACGCCCAAGCTCAGAATCAGACCACTGTGATTTCCGAAATTGCTGCTACAACCATTCCTGCTGTTCCTATCGGTGCTACTCAGCAACGTATGCCTAATGGATATCCCTGGGGCATGCCTGAAGGTTATTTGTCTGTTCCTGAGATGACTCGTCCGTTGACTCTTGTTATGGTCAACACATCTCCTATTGTTCATACTGGTCCTTTTGTCCCAGAGCCCATTTATGATGCTGCTCCAAGTGAAATTCATGACAGAATCGATGGTTTCCAAGATCAGTTTGAAGAACTGCAGAAAGAAATGAAAGCCTTGCGTGGGAAATAACTGTTTGGAAAGAATGTGCATGATCTTTGCCTTGTTCCCAACGTGAAAGTACCTGCTAAGTTCAAATTACCTGAATTTGAGAAGTATAAGGGAAACTCCTGCCCTCAGGCACATCTGGTGATGTATGTAAGGAAGATGTCCACTCACACTGATGATCAACGTCTGTTGATCCATTATTTCCAAGACAGTTTGACTGGAGCTGCTTCTAAGTGGTATATGGGCCTTGATAGCACTCATATTCGCACTTTTAATGACTTAGCTGAAGCGTTTGTGAAGCAATACAAATATAATGTGGACATGGCTCATGATAGGGATCAATTGCGAGCTATGATGCAGAAAGAGAAGGAATCTTTCAAGGAATATGCTCAGAGATGGCGTGAGGTTGCTGCCCAAGTGATTCCTCCAATGGAAGAAAAAGAGATGACTAAGATTTTCCTTAAGACTCTTGGTCCGTTTTACTATGAGAAAATGATTGCGAGTGCTCCTGTAGACTTCACCGAAATGGTGGGTATGGGTGTCAGGTTAGAAGAAGCTGTGCGAGAAGGCCGTCTGGTTCGGAATGACAAATCGTCTGGTGTTGCAAAGAAGTATGGTTTTTCATTCCAGAAGAAGAAGGAATCATATGCTAATGCTGTTTCTCATGGGAGGAATAGTCGATTCAGAAATCAATCTCAACAAGTGGCGTCAGTAACTCCTGTTGTGAATTCAGTGCCTGTAGCTCCTGATAATCAACAACCAGCAAGGCGGAATCCATATCCTCGAGTTAATATTGATCCTATCCCCATGACGTACACTGAACTGTATCCTGCTCTAATTCATAAGAAGTTGGTTCAACCAAGGTCACCACCTCCTGTTCTAGAGAAACTCCCTTGGTGGTACAAAGCTGATGCCACTTGTGCTTTTCATCAGAACGCTCCTGGGCATGACTTAGAGAATTGCTGGCCTTTGAAGAATGAAGTTCAGAGATTGGTTCGTTCTGGAATGCTTTCTTTCCGTGATATTGGCCCTAATGTGAAGAACAATCCGTTGCCAACTCATGAAGCGTCTGCTGTGAATATGGTGTATGGGTGCCCTGGGAAGTATAAGATTTACCGTGTGGAACACATCAGAGGATCATTGGTAGAGATGCATGCCACTTTGTGTGAATACAGTCATTATGAGCATAATCATGCTGCTTGTAGGATCTGTTCAGTTAATCCTCGAGGATGTTATATTGTGAGAAGAGATTTGCAAGAGATGATATAACAAAGGCTCATTGAGATTCTAAGGGATAGAGATGAAGATGATGTCAATGTGGTTGAACCATGCTTTGAAATCCCGGAATGTGTAGAGATTGGTTATTATGGCAAAGCTGCTGTAGAACCTCTTGTGATATGTTTGCCTGGATCTGTACCTTATAGTTCTGACAAAGCTGTACCCTACAGATACAATGCCACCATGCTGGAAGCTGGAAAAGAAGTTGAGATTAAGCCTCTGTCTTCTGTTGAGAATATAGCAGATGTTAGTAGAGTGACTAGAAGTGGACGAGTTTTTACTCAGCCCCAAACAGTTGTGGATGTCCAGAGGAATCCTACTCAAGTGCCTGTGAACAATAATGATGCGACAAAAGTGAATGCTGGATCATCTTCAGGAAAGGAAATGGATGAGATTTTGAAGCTTATCAAGATGAGTGATTATAAGATCGTGGATCAGCTACACCGTACCCCATACAAGATCTCTATAATGGAGCTGCTGACAAGTTCTCCTGCTCATAGGGATTCTTTGATGAAAATACTTGATCAAGCCTTTGTGGATCATGATGTGACACTGGATCAGTTTAATGGGGTTGTGAGTAATATCACTGTGTGTAACAATCTGAGCTTCAGTGATGAAGATTTGCCTGAGGAAGGAAGAAATCATAATTTGGCTTTGCACATCTCTGTCAATTGCAAAGGGGACTCAATGTCCAATGTGTTGATCGATACTGGCTCATCGCTGAATGTCATGCCAAAATCCACTCTTGCTAAGTTGTCTTATGGCGGCACACCAATGAGATTTAGTAATGTGATTGTCAAGGCTTTTGATGGATCGAAGAAATCAGTGGTTGGAGAGGTTGATTTGCCTATTGGTATTGGACCATTTGTCTTCAAGATTACTTTTCAAGTGATGGACATTTTCCCTGCATATAGTTGTTTATTGGGACGCCCATGGATCCATGAGGCTGGGGCAGTTACTTCGACTCTCCACCAAAAGTTGAAATTTGTGAAAGATGGAAAGATGGTTGTTGTGAATGGAGAACAAGCTTTACTGATTAGTCATCTCTCTTCGTTCCGTACCATAGAAGCTGATGAAGTGGTCATTGGAACTGCATTCCAAGCCCTGTCTGTTAATGATGAATTCAAAAAGGATGAAGCTTTCATTGCCTCCTTCAAAGATGCTCAACTGGTGGTTCAGAATGGACATTCAGGAGTCTGGGGACAAGTGGTGAGTCTGTAAGAGAACAAGAATAGAGCTGGTCTGGGATTTTCTGCTTCAGACAAGTCTGTGATGAAGCCGGAATCTGCTTTTCGTCCTTATCAGGAGATGTTCCATAGTGCTGGGTTTCTACATCCGACTCTTCCAGAAGTGAACGCTGTTATTGAAGATAAACCAGAGCCAGAAGTGCCAAGCTTTGTGACCCATGGAAAGACGATTAAGAACTGGATCACCATTAACATTCCTGAGTGTACTCATGCTTCAAAGTAATTTGCTTTTATGTTTTTTAAAATCCTTTCATTCTGCCCAAGATGAAAGTGAAGTTGTTGGGCTCTATTTTCTGTTTGTTTTAAACATTAAAATCATCAATAAAAGTCATTTTGTTTCTGCATATACATGCTTTTTATCTTTTTGCTTTTTCTGGAAAGTGGTAACACAAAAAACCTTAAAAAATGTTTTCATTTGCCATAATCTGCACGATTACATGTTTGCATATATCTTTCCTTTTCCTGAAATAATAATCACTTGTGCAGATTAATTAATAAAACCGTTGAAAGTAATGACCTTGCACCCTCTCCTAACTTCGAGTGTCCTATGTATGAGGCGGAAGAAGAGAGTGATGAATGTATTCCTGATGAGATTTCCCGACTGCTTGAGCACGAGGAAGACACCATTCAGCCATATAAAGAGCCGTTAGAAGTCATCAACTTGGGTTCTGAAGAAGATAAGAAGGAAGTCAAGATTGGGGCACTTCTTGGTCAAGATGTTAAGAAGAGGATGGTAGAGCTTCTTAAAGAGTATGTTGACATTTTTGCGTGGTCCTACCAAGACATGTCTAGGTTGGACACAGATATTGTGGAGCATCGTTTGCCATTGAAACCTGAATGTCCTCCTGTCAAGCAAAAGCTAAGAAGGAGTCATCCTGATATGGCGGAAGAGATTAAGAATGAGGTCTTGAAGCAGATTGACGCAGGTTTCCTTGTCACTTCTGTGTATCCTCAATGGATTGCTAATATTGTGCCTGTTCCGAAGAAAGATGGAAAAGTTCGCATGTGTGTTGATTATAGAGATTTGAACAAAGCCAGTCCAAAAGATGATTTTCCTCTACCTCACATTGATATGTTGGTAGATAGCACGGCAAAATTTGAGGTCTTCTCCTTCATGGATGGTTTTTCAGGATATAATCAGATTAAGATGGCACCTGAAGACATGGGAAAGACAACCTTTATTACGCCATGGGGGACATTCTGTTATAAAGTGATGCCTTTTGGGCTGAAGAATGCTGGCGCGACATATTAGAGGGCTATGACCACTCTTTTCCATGATATGATGCATAAAGAAATTGAGGTTTATGTGGATGACATGATTGCCAAATCCCAGTCAGAGGAAGGGCACATGGAGGATCTGTTAAAGTTGTTTCAGCGGTTGAGAAAATATCGTCTCCGCTTAAATCCAAACAAATGCACTTTTGGAGTCCGTTCCGGAAAATTATTGGGTTTCATTGTCAGTCAGAGAGGAATTGAAGTAGATCCTGATAAAGTCAAAGCAATTCAGGAAATGCCAGCACCAAAGACTGAGAAACAAGTGAGAGGTTTCCTCGGACGTTTGAATTATATCTCAAGGTTCATTTCCAATATGACTGCTACCTGTGAGCCACTCTTCAAGTTGTTAAAGAAAAATCAGGGATGTGTGTGGAATGAAGATTGTCAAAAAGCTTTTGACAACATCAAAGAATATCTGCTTGAACCTCCCATTTTGCTCCCTCCAGCTGAGGGAAGGCCTTTGATTATGTACCTCACAGTGCTTGAAAATTCAATGGGATGTGTGTTGGGACAGCATGACGAGTCTGGTCGAAAAGAGTATGCAATATACTACCTTAGCAAAAAGTTTACCGAGTGCGAAACAAGATACTCGCTGCTTGAGAAAACTTGTTGTGCTTTGGTGTGGGCTGCTCGCCGACTGAGATAGTATATGTTGAACCACACCACCCTATTAATTTCCAAAATGGATCCAATTAAGTATGTATTTGAGAAACCTGCATTAACTGGAAGGATCGCTCGCTGGAAAATGTTGTTATCAGAATATGATATTGAATATCGAGCTCAGAAAGCTGTGAAAGGAAGTGTGTTGGCGGAGTACCTCGCTCACCAACCAATTGATGATCATCAATCTATCAGAATGAACTTCCCAGATGAAGATATATTGTATTTGAGAGCTCAAGATTGGGATGAACCGTTGCCAGAAGAAGGGCCAGATCCTGAATCCAAGTGGGGCTTAATTTTTGATGGAGCTTCTAATGTTCATGGCCATGGAATTGGCGCCATTATTGTCACTCCGCATGGGTCACATGTACCTTTCACTGCAAGGATATTTTTTGACTGTACAAACAATATTACTGAGTATGAAGCTTGCACCATGGGACTTGAAGAGGCCATTAATCTGAGAATTAAGATTCTTGATGTTTATGGAGATTCTGCGCTTGTGATTAATCAGATTAAAGGAGAATGGGAAACTCGTCATCCTGGTTTGATCCCTTACAAAGATTACGCCAGAAGGCTATTGACGTTCTTTAACAAAGTTGAATTCCACCACATCCCTCGAGACGAGAATCAGATGGCTGATGCTTTAGCCACATTGTCCTCCATGTACAAAGTGAATTTTCATAACGAGGAACCTCATATTACAATCAGACGTCTTGATAGACCTGCTCATGTATTTGCAGTTGAGGAATCAACAGATGAAAAGCCTTGGTATTTCGATATTAAGCATTTCCTTCAGACTCAAGAATACCCACTTGGGGCATCAAATAAGGATAAGAAAACTTTGAGGAGACTAGCTGGTAGTTTCTTCATCAATGCTGATGTTTTGTATAAAAGGAATTATGACATGGTTTTGCTCAGATGCGTGGATAGACACAAAGCAGACATGTTGATGCATGAAATTCATGAAGGATATTTTGGTACCCATGCCAATGGACATTCGATGGCTAAAAAGATGCTTAGATCAGGTTACTATTGGCTGACAATGGAATCTGATTGCTACAAGTTTGTAAAGAAGTGTCACAAGTGTCAAGTGTATGCTGACAAGATTCATGTGCCTCCGACACTTCTCAATGTTATTTCTTCTCCATGGCCTTTCTCTATGTGGGGTATCGATATGATTGGCATGATTGAACCCAAGGCTTCGAACGGACATCGATTCATTCTGGTAGCAATCGATTACTTTACCAAGTGGGTAGAAGCTGCTTCATATGCTAATGTGATAAAGCAAGTTGTGGTCAGATTTATCAAGAACAACATTATCTGCAGATATGGTGTACCGAGCAAGATCATTACTGATAATGGCTCGAATCTGAATAACAGTATGATGAGAGAACTGTGTGAAAGTTTTAAAATTGAACATCACAACTCTTCGCCTTATAGGCCAAAGATGAATGGAGCTGTTGAAGCAGCAAATAAGAATATTAAAAGGATTGTGCAAAAGATGGCTGTTACGTACAAAGACTGGCATGAGGTGCTCCCATTTGCTTTGCATGGGTACCGTACATCTGTTCGTACTTCAACAGGGGCAACTCCCTTTTCTTTGGTTTATGGTATGGAAGCAGTGCTCCCTATTGAGGTTGAGATTCCATCGTTGAGAGTTTTAATGGAAACCAAGTTATCTGAGGCTGAGTGGTGTCAGAGCAGGTTTGATCAATTGAATTTGATAGAAGAAAAGAGAATGACGGCTTTATGCCATGGTCAGTTATACCAGAAAAGAATGAAGAAAGCTTTTGATAAGAAGGTTCGACCTCGTGTATTCAGAGAAGGCGGCCTCGTGCTCAAAAGGATCTTGTCTTTTACCTCTGATTCAAGGGGCAAGTGGACTCCTAATTTTGAAGGACCATATGTTGTTAAGAAAGCCTTCTCTGGCGGTGCATTAATTCTTGCAACTATGGATGGAGAGGAGCTCCCACGTCCCGTGAATGCTGATGTAGTCAAGGAATACTTCGCCTAAAAATAATAAAAGAACAGCTCGCTAAGTTGAAAACCCGAAAGGGCGGCTTAGGCAAAAAAGAGCGTCTCGGTGGATTGAAAACCCGAAAGGGCGGTCCAGGCAAAAATTAGAGACATAAACAGAATAAAATACCCGGTGGACTGAAAACCCGAAAGGGCGGTCCAGGCAAAAGTTAGGGATTCATGGCAAGTAACTACATCAGACAAGACTTGATCATCAGCAGTCATCTGTTTATCATGAAGAAGTTCAACACATTTCAACGGAAGCCTTTGCTTAGGAATTCCAAGTTGAGAGAGAGGATAGGGTCATTACATTTCAATGTACCTTTTCCACAAAATTACCACTTTCCAAACTTTTTAATCATCTATGGGGTCTTGCCTTTTGCAAGCTACCATTCTATTAAAAAATTTTGAGCCTTTACCCTTTATTGGCAATCTAATTTCTTTCATATCTCTCAAAATGCCATTTATTGTTGATAGTAATTTTTGAAACAAAAAGAAAATTGATCTCAACAAAATCCTTTTTTGAAAAATATAAAAGAAGTTTTGTTTGATTCATGAGTGCATTACAAGGAATGGATATGTTGATGTATTCATATGCAAAAGGGGAAGAATATAGCCCACTTAATGTACTTTTGGCCTGGTTCGAAGATGATGTAGAACTCGGTTATTTTGTTTTCTCAGCTCCAATGTTTCCTCAATGTTGGGTAGCATTTATTCTGAAGCCATCAAAAGATTGTTATAGCAGTTTCTGCTCTGGTGTTCAGCTTGAGACATGCTTGATTATGTTATTTTCGTACTCCATCTCTTGAGTTAATTCTTGTGCTAAGTTTTGGCAGCATATGCATCATTAACATGCATCAAAAACAATCATACATTCACATTTGCTATCATGAAGTTTACTGTCAAACAGATTGCTCTTTCATTTAGAGTGTCTTAAGCAGAAAAAGCTCACTTTCCTTGAAAATCCCCACTGAATTTGTTTCTAGGTGGATAACATGTTTCAGTTATTCTGTTCAAATGTCTACGAACAGAAGACCAGTGACTTTTTCCCTCACTTGGTCCAGTCTTTTTGGGGCAGCTTCTTTCCATTTGGTCATGGATTGAATTTTGGCTGCTGGACAATGAATATTGAGATTATGCATTTGTGTTTGCATCCTCAAATCTTTGAAAAAATATTATTGATTGCTCTTCACCTTCAGTGATACGAAGAGGCATCTCTTTCTACCTCCAGTGGGACGTTGGTAGTTCACCTTCAGTGGAACGTTGGTGTATTTTGTTATCTTCATCGTCAGTGGTACGTCGATGTATTTTTCTTCAATACCTTCAGTGGAACGTTGGTATGTGTTATCGTTAGTGGTACGGCGATACATCTCTTTCTACCTCCAGTGGAACGTTGGTAGTTCACCTTCAGTGGAACGTTGGTGTATTTTGTTATCTTCATCGTCAGTGGTACGTCGATGTATTTCTCTTCAATACCTTCAGTGGAACGTTGGTATATGTTATCGTTAGTGGTACGGCGATACATCTCTTTCTACCTCCAGTGGAACGTTGGTAGTTCACCTTCAGTGGAACATTGGTGTATTTTGTTATCTTCATCGTCAGTGGTACGTCGATGTATTTTTCTTCAATACCTTCAGTGGAACGTTGGTATGTGTTATCGTTAGTGGTACGGCGATACATCTCTTTCTACCTCCAGTGGAACGTTGGTAGTTCACCTTCAGTGGAACGTTGGTGTATTTTGTTATCTTCATCGTCAGTGGTACGTCGATGTATTTCTCTTAAATACCTTCAGTGGAACGTTGGTATGTGTTATCGTTAGTGGTACGGCGATACATCTCTTTCTACCTCCAGTGGAACGTTGGTAGTTCACCTTCAGTGGAACGTTGGTGTATTTTGTTATCTTCATCGCCAGTGGTACGTCGATGTATTTCTCTTCAAATACCTTCAGTGGAACGTTGGTATGTGTTATCGTTAGTGGTACGGCGATACATCTCTTTCTACCTCCAGTGGGACGTTGGTAGTTCACCTTCAGTGGAACGTTAGTGTATTTTGTTATCTTCATCGTCAGTGGTACGTCGATGTATTTCTCTTCAATACCTTCAGTGGAACGTTGGTATGTGTTATCGTTAGTGGTACGGCGATACATCTCTTTCTACCTCCAGTGGAACGTTGGTAGTTCACCTTCAGTGGAACGTTGGTGTATTTTGTTATCTTCATCGTCAGTGGTACGTCGATGTATTTCTCTTCAAATACCTTCAGTGGAACGTTGGTATGTGTTATCGTTAGTGGTACGGCGATACATCTCTTTCTACCTCCAGTGGGACGTTGGTAGTTCACCTTCAGTGGAACGTTAGTGTATTTTGTTATCTTCATCGTCAGTGGTACGTCGATGAATTATCTCTTTTATATCATCAGTGGTACGGTGGTATATCTCTTCAATACCTTCAGTGGAACGTTGGTATGTGTTATCGTTAGTGGTACGGCGATACATCTCTTTCTACCTCCAGTGGGACGTTGGTAGTTCACCTTCAGTGGAACGTGGGTGTATTTTGTTATCTTCATCGTCAGTGGTACGTCGATGCATTTCTATTCATATCATCAGTGGAACGATGGTGTGTTCTATGTTAACAAAGGATAGGTATTCTGATTCCCCAGTGAAAGAGGATGCATATTTCTCATCCCCAGTGAAAGAGGATGTCCCCTTTTCTCGCCCTAGTGAAAGGTGATGCTTTAACCTCTCTGGCGCGAAATGTTTTCCCCAGTGAAGTTTCTTTTCCCAGCAAAGTTTCGTCTCCCCAACAGATTCTTATCTTCCCCAGTGGAATTCTTCCCACAAAGACATTTTGTGTTCCCAGTAGATTTCCTTTGCATCCCCAGTGTTGCTATGTTTCATCATCATCATATGCATTCATTAAAACTTTGCATTGCATCTTAGGATCAAAAATTGTGTGTTTTATATATTTAAGTCTCTTCAATCTCGTAAAAACGAAGATTTGCAATCATCGTACCTCCGGATCGAAGAAACTTAAATAGGGGCATCTGTCATACCCTAATTTTTGACCCTAAGATCATATATCATTCATATCCCAATCATTAATCAAGAGCTTCACTTGGAAGTTTTGTTTGTGGTGTTGCACTCACCTCATCAATAAGAGGGACCGTCAAGCACCAATGATTGTTTATCTTGTATGCATATTATACTAACCCAAATACCAAAAATATTGCTTTGTTTCTTTGTAGGCTTTTGTTTTGTAGGTACCAAGCCAAGACATGCAATAAACAAGGCATTTTCCACATTTTGGACTGATGAAATCGATTTCCCTCTTGGGTAATTCAATTTCCCTACAGCAATTTTCAACAAAATCACATTCTGGACAGCATGAAATCGATTTCCCTCCTGGGCAAATCGATTTCCCTAGTGTATTTTGCGCCAAATTCTCTTCTGGAACATAGTGAAATCGATTTCACTCCTGGGGGAAATCGATTTCCTTAAGGCGAAATTCAAAAAAAATAGAGAGGGAAGCTTGATTTGATTTTGGCACCTATTTTCTTTGACCATTTTTGTCATTTTACCAATTTTCCACCTCACCAAAATAATTCCCTTCATTAATTCCATTTTAACCTCATTTTATCATATTTTACCATTTAAATGCCACTTTAATCACCAATTAAACACAAGTTAATTAACTAAGAGCAAATGACCAAATTGCCACTACTCTTGCTCTCATCCTATAAATAGAGGCCACTACTCTCTCATTTCTCAAGCTTGGAGAGCCAAAAAATTGCTTGCAAATTCATTTCTCACCCTTTCCAAAACCCTCACCCAAAGTTCATTTTCATAAGATTAGTGAGATTCACATTGAATCTTGCTAATTTTGAACAAAACCTCCTACATTTCTCTCTTTTCTTTGGTTGTTCATCTCCAAATTTGAAGGATCTATACACTTTGTGCTTGCTCTTGAAGCTACTCCAAGACTTTTGTTCAAGAAGTGGTAATTTGCTAGATCCATGATGTAGATCTTTATTGCTTGTGTTCGATGCATCTTTGATGCTATATTGATGATATTTGCTGGTTTTGTAATGAAAATTTCGTGCTCAAGTTGATGTGTGATCATAAGGTGTTTGTATATTTGTTCAAATCAAGTTTCATGCCTTTAAATGATGTTTTTGCTGAAATTTACACTGATGAAATCGATTTCCTTAAGGCTGAAATCGATTTCCTGCTGAACGTAACTTGTTTTTTTTTAAAACTGCACTATGGAAATCGATTTCCCCCTGCATGAAATTGATTTCCTGCTGGCAGAATGTGGTTTTTTTGCCTTTTTTATGCTTGTTTTGGCTTCCTTCTTCCTCCACTTCATTAATATCATTGGATCTAGGATGTTGATAGGTTTGAAATGACCTAATCCATAATATTAGATGAATGATATTAATGATAGTGTGAGTTGATTATCTTTTGTGAATTTTATTCTTCTTCCTCCATTTCATTAATATCATTGGATCTAGGATGTTGATAGGTTTGAAAGGACCAAATCCATAATATTAGATGAATGATATTAATGATAGTGTGAGTTGACTTTACTTTATGCATTTTATCTTCTTCTTCTCCCTTTTTTCTTTTGATCGATGAAAGTCTTAACACTTTGAGAATTCTTATGGATTCTTAGTAAAGACTAGATCGTTACCTATTTTCTTTTCGTGCGGTATTGCTTTCGGAGAATGATCTACATATCATTTCTCTCGCATGCATTAGCACATAAAGTTTTGACCGGCCTCGTTGTAGGGTGATTTCTACATAAATCACTTGGCGATCTGCTTAACATAGCGCAATATTTCGTGTCCCGAACAAAAAAGATCAAATATGGAAGAGAATTGTATGCGGTTGATTTAAGACTTATGGAGGTTTATCGTGTAGTCGCTATGATTTTATCAAGCTTCTGATAAATGTCCATTGAATTTAAATCCGAGGACATCCTTCACTCACCATCGATCTTTACTACTAACTTTGATAACATACTTGACAAGTTTCAAGATGGTTATCTTTAACATCTAACATCCTTCACTCACCATCCGAGAACATCCTTCACTCACCATCTACTAACTTTGATAACATACTTGACAAGTTTCAAGATGGTTATCTTTAACATCTAACAATTGACTTTAATTTCCGCACTTTACTATACCGTTCTCTATATTTCTCGCTTTATTGCTTTATTTTATCATTTCATCATATTTACATTCCGCTATTTTCTCTTTGTCCATTTGGACATATGTTTATGTTTCCGCTATTTTTCTTTTGTCCACTTGGACCATACTTTACTTTTATGCTAAAACACTAATAAATAACAAAAATCTAAAAAACACCTAAGGCTCTCTTTTGGACTAGTGGTTACTATCCCTAGCATTTTGGAGACTCGGACTTATGGACTTAGGACCTCTGGACTCTCATTCTGTTATTACTTTGTGATTGTTCTGTCTGTCTGGCATTGGATTGTTGTCTGTTTATGTGTGCAGGTATTTCCTTGAAAGCCCTTGATGGTTAATTCCAAGGCATTGAGATAAGGATTTTACTCGAAAACAGCCGTTACTCTGCCCGATTTTTGTCAGAATTTTAATGTGCTTAATGCAAAGTGGTGCTAAGACAATAAGTTCATCTGGATCCCCAAGTGATAATGTTGGTTTAGTATTGATATTCCAAAGGATGGGAAATCTACCTTGACTCATAATGTCAAGTGTTGGCTTCTTCTTCGGTTAGACCGTTTCTTTCCTTAGCTTTTATTTTACGCAATAGGATAGCCTCTTCATCTCCTCCCATTCTTAAATTTTCAAAATCTTCTCCCTTTTTCAAAAACCTTCTTATGTTTGCAAATCTTTTCAAAACCTTTTTTCTTAAAAAATATCTTTTGCCCTTAGTGGCCTCTTTTCTTCAAAAGTTTAGACACTATTAATCGTCGAAACGAGTGGTTATACCCCACGATTTTGAAATTGATTGATATAATGAGATCTTTTCCGCGTGAGAGAGCTAGTGGCATACTCGTCGATTTTATCCGAGTTGGAGCCCTTCTTTCATTTGCGAAGCAAAGAACTCATTTGTTCTCATGCTCAAGATCAATGGCTGAGTATTTCTCTCCAACGATGATAAAATGTTTATTCGTTTTAAAACGTTTTTCCCTTTAAGCGGAACTACATTAGCTCTGACTTCTCCATTGCACCGAGGAGGTATGTAGGCACAAAGCTTAACGCTTTGCCGAGCTTATTTTAAAAATAAAACAAACCCTTTTTTTAGCACACACGACACAGATTTTCAAAAAGGTTCCTGTGGAGTACCACAGATATGAGGGGTGCTTAAAACCTTCCCCTCATATAATCAACACCCGAACCTGAGTTCTCTTCCTTGTTTTAAAAACAAAACTTTGGGTTTTTCGTTCTTTTCCCTTTTCCTTTGAAAAAATTAAGCGCGGTGGCGATTTCAAACGAAATATTGATTCGAGTCAATCTCATGGCTTCGATATCAGAATTTCCCCGCTACACGTTGCTCTTGGAACTTCAATTTCCAGAGGTCTGTAACCCTCCGGTGGATTCATCTCCATGGTAACTCTTAGAACTTCAGAAACTGGGGGTATGTACCCATCTGGAATAAATTTATACGGCATGCCCCAAGGTCGGTTGGGCGGCATGGTATACTGAGGAATAGGAGTAGAAACAATCTCGGAAACCACAGTCCTTTGTGGTTCTTCTGGCGTTGGTTGATTCTGCGCAACCACCAGGGCTTCTACCATACTATTGAGCCTTTCAACAGCATCTTTGAGAGTAGTAACCTCTTCTCTGAGTTCTCCATTCTCTTGTTCTAAGTCTTCCATTCTTTTCTTGCGACTTGAACGAGTGTTGTATGAATGAGACAGCTTGAAAGTCTTGGTTCTTCACCTCCTTCTCCTCCTCTCTTTCTGGAGAAAGGAAAGTGACGATTAGATTCGCGACAATTCTCGTGTCAGTGCGTACGACTAAAGCGATGCATGATGTGTAATTAAGTTAATATTTTTCAAGGAAACACCATAATTACGTTATGAAACATCAAACTTTTTATTAATTAAGCGAAGACGCCGTTTTTTACACACTTTGAAAAGGGAAATACAGAGAAACTGAGAGGAAGGACTCTAAAACTTTGACGAAGAGCCGACTTCACGTTCTAACATTTTCTTCTGTTTCTTGAGCTGAGCGTTCTCTGACGTAAGTTGATCGATGATCCAGGAAGCAGGAGGGATATGATGAGAAAGTGACAATTGTGTCGCTTGTCGATCGAGTACTTCAAGTAACTCATCCTTCCTTCTTAGGATGTTCTGAATCTCAATGTTTTCCGTGTTGACGATTCGATACTTGTTCCTCCAAGCATTCCTTTCTTGGCATACTTTGTTTAATGCCGCTTGTAGTTTTTCAACATCGGTGGAGAAAAGGAATATTGGTTTCTTTAGGGGAATAGGTTATTGACACTGATATGGCATTCTGAGCTTGAATGCCCTGACGCGTACCCATTGAAGGTAAGGATCAAGGGAGATGCAAAGATGTTTTCCTAACAATCTTCTCCCTTTGCTTAGAACAAGACGCCAGGCTTGGACAATTTCCTTCTTCAGCATGTTACCATGATCTTCGATGTTCTTGAAGAACAGACCCTCCAATTGAATACTACTTGGAATATTTTTCATGGGATAGCCATATTGACGACGGGCTAGAGCTGGATTATAACTGATTCCTCCCTTAGTTCCAATAAGGGGTACAATAGGATAACTTCCGCAACTGAAGATGATCTTGGTTTCGTCGTTGTCAGGACTACACCAATCAATGTCTGAATGAGTGAGGGACATGATCTTTTGTGACCAATAAAGACCATCCCTCATGTTCCAGAAAGTGCTAGACTTTGGCGGGTGCGAGACGAACCACTCGTATAACAACGGTACGCAGCATGTGATTAATCCTCCTTACTGCAGGTTTCTTGAATGCACAGAGTGGTAAGCATCCGCAAGCAAAGTTGGAACTGGATTTCCAATTAAGAAGATCTTAATTGCATTGATGTCAACGAAATTGTCAATGTTAGGGAACAAAAACAATCCGTAGATAAGCAATGCCAAGATTTCCTCAAAAGCGCTCATATCTTGGATGCTGACAAAGTACCGAGCTTGATCTAATAAGAACTTGGAGGGCAATCCTTGAATTCCTCCTTTACTCACCATATGAGTTCTGATGTCGACTACGTTAAAGGGAGTAGTTGCAGCAATGATAATGTCGTCAGGATTCTTTTCCAAACCGGAGTACGGATCTTGCACGTACACGGGTATTCCAACCAGACGAGAGTACTCCTCTAACGTAGGCATGAGTTGATAATCTAGAAAGGTAAAGCAGTGATACGTTGGATCGTAAAACTGTACCAACGTGGGAAGGATCCCATCCACCATGTTGGTGCTGAGAAGAGGCAGAAGTTTTCCATACTTCTCCTTGAAAGCCTGGGGGTTGACCACCAGTTTTCCGAGCTTTTCCAATTCCTCGACCTTAGGAATCTTGAAGGTGTATTTCCTAGCTCTCTTTCTTCCGTAATCCATGGTATAGATCCTTAAGTCCTTTCTCCGTTTCTCTCTTTCTATGAAGTTCAAAACGTTCGTTATTTAATTTCCTTGAAAAACGACTCGAAAAAGACTCTTTTGTTTTTAGTCATTATGATGAATGCATGAATGCACACACAAGAGTTTTTAAACAAACATGGCGTAGAAGGGTATATTGGCCATGGAGTCACAACGCAAACCTCGCTCCAGGGTAAACTAAGGATAAGGATTTTTGTACCTGTAGAACGGGTTCTAGGGGTCTCAGAGCTTTTGCTCAATCTTAAAGATACGTTGACTAGTATCTATAAGAGAGTTTTCTCTGAGTGTAGTATTTGCGTGACAATTACTTTCGTAATCACCGCTCTACGTCCTAAGAAAGGCTTTAAGTGGGGTTAATGTGTTTCTAGGTCCTCCTGGTACAAATCAGTCTCGGAATGCATTGGCGCAATTAATCACAACCAGCCAGGCAAATCCCAAGAGTAGATTTGGGAACCAAGATTAGAGGGCCTTCACCGAGAAGACATCATCCATCCTATCTTATGTTGCACTCAAATCCGGGTATAGGATTTCTCACCACAAGGGGGAATCAA
Source organism: Vicia villosa (assembly GCF_029867415.1). Taxonomy (NCBI): domain Eukaryota; kingdom Viridiplantae; phylum Streptophyta; class Magnoliopsida; order Fabales; family Fabaceae; genus Vicia; species Vicia villosa. The sequence goes on along the minus strand of NW_026705219.1, from coordinate 836,823 downwards.
GCCCTTTCCCGATACAGAAAAGACAAAATAAACAAATATAAATGCAGCAATCACATGAAATGACACAGAGGTTAGGCAGGACCTCTCTTGTTTGAGGGGGAATTTGGCATACCTAATTCCTCATTGGTGGCTGGACCAGCACAGGTCAACCATTGGTTTGGATGAAAAACCAAGGTTATTACTTTCCCCAGCAGATTCGCCATTTTTCTGTGGTGTCGGTTTTTTTACCTCCCCGTTTCACTTGGGAGGACGGCACGCTAGACTCTTCACGCGAAATTTGGAAGGAGAATGCGCCCGGGGCGGGATGAATTTTGTTTCAGTTCTTCCTACGATATCACACGAACTTTTTAATTATCCTACGAATAGGAAATGGGAAAAAGATCTCAAATAAACCCTAGGAGTTTGCTAAGTGTGGGGATTCACCTAGACTAGAAATTCTGGAGTTCGGGAGGTCGGTTATACATAGGGAAGAGTTTAAGCACCTTACATATCCGTAGTACTCTACGGGAACCTTCTCTGTGTCTATGTGTTTGTGTTTGTTGCTTATTAATGGGAAAGTTTCTCCTTTGTGTTAGGAGAAGGAATTGAATTGAATTAAAAGAAAGACAGGCAAACTGACTATTTTTGGTTTTTTATTAGCTCGCTGAGATTCCTTGTGAACCTCATGCCTACATATCCCTAATGGAAGTCAGAGCTTTTTGTAGTTCGGAGAACTAATTAGGGAAATTAATTATTTTTGGGTGCCTTCCTTGAAGCTCAAGGTTGAAGCTTGAATTAAATCTCTGTTTACAGTAAAGAGACATGAAATCATCTTTACAGAGAGGTATTTCTACTATTCCACCACAAACATTAAAAAGAGTGACAGAAAAGCTAAATTCACTTCATTAAGAGAGGGACCTTACTTGTATGTTGGCAAGTATGCCAGTCGCGTGTCTCTTGAATGAAAGAAAGATTCTCATCCAAATTAGGGAAAGTGTACAAGTCTGGGTGTGTTTGCCTCAGAGCATGCCTTTCAAAGTCCTAAATGGGAGAATGATTGAAATTGAAGTTGAAATTGAAATGTTTGTTTGTTTGAATGTGGTGAGATAGGAGAAATATCTCTCTATAGAGATAAGCTATGTCTATCTACTGTTTGAAAGATTTGATTTTAGCTGGCTTGTATGAGGCCCAAGCTTGAGGCTTTTGATTGATTTTGTATTGACTCTGGGAGATAACTCTACTAGGGATTGACTTAAACTAAGAAGTTTTTGTGTTATGTACAAAGCCCAGAATTGAGGCTGACTCTTTATTGAGGAATATGTCTTTTACTGACTGAGACTATGAGATTATCCTTTTTTAAAAGAATGAATGGAGGCTGACCCTTTCCAGGGGGTTTTACTCTGCTGGAGAATTTATCTTTTAAAATTTCAATTTTTGGAGGCTAACCCTTTCCAGGGGTTTTGACTCAGCTGGTGAAATTATCTATTAAAAGACTGATTTTTGGAAGCTAACCCTTTCCAGGGATTTATGAATGATAGCAGAAAGATTATCTAATTGAGACTTCTTGTTTAAAGCCCAAGATTAAGGTTGACACTGACTGAGGATAGACAGATAAGGAATCTAGACTCTGCTAAGGAAAATTAATGAAGATAAGGGTGACAGAGACTATCCATGTCTCTCATTCCAAAAGGTGTGCTCAATAGTTAGATTGAGGCAATCTTGGCTTGTTTAAAGTCTGGTTTGAAGAGTGGAAGAAACTCACCAGGGTAGGCTAAAAGGTAACTAAAGACCTGTTCCTATGTTTATAAGAAACCTGATGGGTCCTTGTATACAAGCTCAAGAGGAAGTTGGGAATGCTTTTAAGAAGCCTGTGGGTCCTTGTATAAATCCCAAGAGGAGGCTAATCGAGGGTCATCGAGGGTCCTTGTTATAGCACAAGAGAAAGCTATGTGGTTTTGAACTTATTTTGGCTTTAATAAAATGGGTAAGAGGTTTCACCGGGAATAATTCCTCTTGGGTGGATGTATCCTATTTTGGGTTCTAAGGCTTTTTCAAGATGTTTCACCGGGAATAATTCATCTTGAGGGTTTGAACTACAGATCTCTAATTAGGAAAGAGCCTTCACCGGGAAAACATTCTCAATCCTATGCCATAGTCCTATAATATATATATATATATAGTTTAATTGTCCTAAGGTTTATACTCAGACGTAGTCCTAAACAATATATAAACAGTTTATACTTGACAGTAATTTAAATAAAGACTGTAAATTGAAAGCTTATAAAGCCTAACCTGGGTGGAGTGGAGGCCTTTGAAGATGTATGTACAAAGCCTCACCAGCAATTTTTGTTGATAACAGTTGGATATTTATTATAAACAGTTAAAGGTTTTTGAAAACAGAAGAAGTGAAGATGGACATAGGTCACATAGGTATCTGAAGAGTTTCACCAGGAATAATGCCCTTCAAATACCAGAAGAATGTTTTGAAAACAGAAAGAAGATTTTGTAAATACAGTTTTTGAAAACAAACTAAGAAAAGAAAAAGGTGTTGGGACTTACACTCTATTAGAGGCCCATTAAAAATGAATTACTGTTTATGAGAAACAGTTGACGAGATTTTAAATGATACAAAGTTTCGTTATTTGAAAACCATGATCGTCTGTTTAATTGAAGTTTGAAAACAGTTTTAAAAATTGACAAATGTCAACTTAATTAGGGTAAAGACAAATTCTATACCTAATTAAGACCTAAATGATTAGGGTTTTGTTACTAAAATACTTATGAGAGATTTAGGTTTTGAAATTTTAAGGAAAACATGTATTAAAAGTATTTTAAAATACTTAAAAACATACCATTTTAAACCTAATAAAAATATATCAAATAAATAATATTTTTGTGATTTTTTTGATTATTCATAAAATAGACATGTTTAATGACAAGTGTGTGTGAAATCAAGTAAAAATGATTTAATTTAATGGGTGAAATAAATATGTGAAGTTGTGAAGAATTTAGTTGAGAAAAATGGTAAAAAAATAGGTTTTGTCTTCACCAAGATTTGAACACACGCCCTTGCAATTACCAGCTCAAAATAACACCATTGGGTCAACGCGCGCTTGGTGTCATAGAAATAACCCCAATGCCATATGTGTGTTATCAAGTGTATAGGACAGAAAAAAGAAAATAAAATCAAAAGGTCTGGGGCGAGGGGGATTCGAACCCCAGACCTTGGGCACGCGCAACACACAAACTCTCTTTACCACTGGGCTATAACGATGTATTCGTTATATGAATACCTTGTATTAAATATATTTTAAACTTGACCAGGAATATTTGAAAATGACGCTCCAACCACCATCTTCGTCTTCAACCTCTAGCTCCCATGAATTCAAAATTCCAACTCTCTCATTTCTCAACCAAATCAGATGATGTAAACATCAAACTTGTTCTATTTTCTCTCACGAACTTAAATATATAACTATCACAAACTATAATTGACTATAGCTACTGAATTACTTAAAATACATGAAGAACCCTAAAATTTGAAAATTAAATTAAATGACTATACTAAAAGATAAACAGATGATGATAGAGGGTTTTTAATCCTCTGATGATGTTGAATGAAATGGTATCGAGATATATTGCAAAGAGTACTTAAATAAGAGTGTTAGAGCTTGAAAAAATACCTCTGAAAATGGAGGTCGATGGCTATGGTGGAGAGCTTCTGGCTATGTATGAATGATTCTGAAAGCTTCCTGGTGACTTAGTGATGCTAACTGAATGCTTATTGCAACTTGAATGCTTCAGAACTGCCCTACTCGACACCTTCTATTTGAGCTTCAAGTGAACATGGAGGTTGGTGATTCTGTGGTTACAGATGTGCTGCAGGCATCTGAATAGCTTCACTACACCTCTAAGAACATGTTGATGTGCTTAGATTTGTTTGACATCTTCTGAATTCTTCTATAGACCTCCAACTGCTTAAGCTCCAAAGTGAGAGTGACTATGGTGTTTCTCCACTTACAGAAGTGATCCAGGTGCTTGGATCACCTCGAATGAACCTCCTTGAGATGTTAGAATGCTTACTTTCAAAAGAAGAGCTCTGGTTTGAAGAATTCGATTCTTCTTGCCAAAGAACTTTTGAAAACCATAAGCATGAGGGAGAAAAGGAGAAAGCAAGAATTGGAGTTACTTTGGTGTGATTAATATGAAGGATGAAACTTCTATTTATAGGCAAAGAGTTCTGTACAGATTGAGGGAGTGAGCTTGCTTAATGAGAGAGTTTTGGTTTCTTGGCCATGAAGAAATTCAAAGAATCTCCAAAATGCAAGGATGGCCAAACCGAGCTAACTCCCTATCCATTGATCTCATCTGATCTTGGGGAACATTTCTGATATGTAGAGGCTTTCTATTTGCTTAGGAGAAGATTCCAATTGATGAATCATTACTTTCCATAAATTCTCAAAAGTAATGATTACATAATCACATGTTCTTGCTTTTGGGAATCTTCTTCAATTCTTATGCCATGGTGAAAATGGATGCATGGTATGTTTGCAAATATGTTATGGGTCGTGTAGCATCCATTAGTGAAGCCATATGCACAAAATAGCAAAGTTTCAAATTGTACATGACCTATAATTTTACCTTATGAGGCCAACTTTGAACAAGCATAACTCCTAGCTCAAAATGAAGTTGGAGAAGGTTGAGCATAATTTGGAAAGCCCTTAATATGTACTTCAATTCATTAGTTTGGAGTTTTTCCAAAATCATTTGGGAAATTTGTGTAAAACAGGCCCAAAGTTTGAAGAAAACTAGGTCAAAACACTTAGAGATTTTCTAAGTTTTTCATGACCTATAACTTCCAAAGTCCATATCTCTTAAATGATTGATCTCTTGAAGAAAGTTCCTTTGTGAGAAGTTGCTTTATTTGATGAGATCTACAACTTTCATGTTGGAAGTTTTTTTAGTTGTGTAGGTGAAATTTTGAGATCCATGAACTAGGTCAAAAATGCACTTAGTTTGACTTTTGTTGACTTTTTGATCCTTGATGAATTTTTTTGATTTTCTTTAGTCAAATGACTTCAATAATCATATATGATGATATTGATCCTTAAAGGTCATGGTTTGACCAAAAAACTTGGAAGTCAAAGGTGATCTTGTACAGTTGACTTTTTCCAAATGAAGTGAAATTTTGGACTTTTGTGATGAATCTAGTTCTCCTCAAATGAGTGATGTGAATGGATTATATTGAGGTGATATAAGTTCTTGATCCATGTTTTGAGTTTTGGATCCATGTCCTGATTAAAAGTCAACTGTCCAGGTGAATTAGGTCAAAAACCCTAATTGTCGACCAGATGAAATTGATGACTGTGGATCTTGAATTGAAGTGAAATGCCCTATGGATATTGTCACATGGATTATTTGAAAATGATTGAAGCCTTTGAGTGATGCCTTGGAGCCTTTTAGGGTTTCCCAAATGTGGTCCCTAATTGCAGCCCTTGATGGGCTCAAAACCCTAAATTGGTGATATGAGCAAACCTGAGTCCTGATGACTGGTGTCTAATCAATCATAGGTGAATAGAATGAAGCTTTTGATTCCTATGATTGTATTGGAGACTAATCCTTTTATTGATTGACCCTTTGCCTGAGTTCTCTTGTCTTTGAACATCCTCGATTAAATACCAGATGAATAAGTGACTGTTCTGAGTATCTGCTTTGAATTTGATGCAAAGTATGGAGGTGTGACATCTCAGGGGGGTTCAAAATTAGGGTATGACACATATCATCATATCAATTACACAAATCATCATTACATCACATATTCCACATAACATGTATGTGCATTAAGCCATGCTTAATATCACTTGTTTCACACAACACACATTCTTCAGCAGATAATCATCATCATACAAGTATCATCATATAATCATCCCCGTGATAACAACTTCTATTAATCATAGAGAGCATACATCATGTTATATCAAAGTATAATCATTTCCAACTATACAAACCTCATAAGCATCTTGGTCAACACAACACACAAACATCAATTAATAATAATAACAACAAACATCATAGTACACAAATCAAGTAACATCATAACACAATCAAATCTATTCCTTAATAAGAGCGTATTTATTGTTAATTCATCACAAGGCATCATTATCAACTCACACGGATCGAATACGTACAACCAATTGCATCAAGCATACAACGTCATTGTCAACTCATACAAATCGAACACATACAACAAGTATAAGTTATATTAAATAATTTTCTAATGGTTATCAATCTATTTTTATAAGATAGGAATTTATTTTAGCTTTCCAACGGTCCAAACGGCACGTCAAATGGACACTCGAGTCCAAAGTTATGGTTCTTTGAAGATTTAAACAAAATATTCAATTTTACTCAGTGGAACCCGGTTCCTGCAAACTGGGAACCGGTTCCCATCCACTAAAATGCAATTTTTACGCAACAGAGCATCTGGGAACCCAGTTCCTCCAAACTGGGAACCGGTTCCCGCTATTGCAGAAGCCAAAAAACCCAGATTTTTGCTGCTACGAGATTCCTCTCCTTAAACCCCAAAAACCCCATTCTCAAACATCAAAACCTCATTTTAAATCATGATTTTCCAGGTATAACATTGATATCAAATAGCTAATCAAAACACATATCAATTCCATCTAATACTCAACAAATGACTCATCAATTTCAACATTCATCAACAACATCAAGATTGCAATTGTCATTCAACCATGGATATTAAAGCATAGAATCAAATCCCCACTATAACCTATCATCATACAAACCCTTATAATGCAAGAATCTCACCCTTACCTGGTTTGGATTGAAGACAACTCTAATCTTCTAATGGGGTTTGCCCTAGCTTCCTCTCCTCTTCTCTTCTTCTTCTCCTCTCCTTTCTCTTGTTGCCTCTTTCCTTTATATTTCCTCTCATTAGGTTTATCCCTCATAAACCCCTTACTAACTCTATTTGTTATATTGGGCTTAACCCATTCAATTCTATATTCTATCTAATTAGGCCCATTAACACATTATTTAATAATATTACTAATAGTCCAATTAATCTAATTAGCACAAAACTCTAATTAAATAAATATCACATCAAATAATTAATTACCACATAAATAATAATTAAATAAATAAAACATCTATTAATTAAATACAGAAAATAAAATTGGGCTGTTACACTAAAACTACCTAATGATTTCTATGTAACACCCCTCTAATAACCCGCGGCAATTAAACAATTATTAAATCAGAGTAAGCATGCAAGAGATGTCACAATTCATAAGTAAAGAAAATCACATTGGTACATGTCATGCATTCACTGAAACGTCTGAAATTATAACTCATTAACCAAAGTCATGTTTTGCACAGCGGAATTACTTCATCAAGTCAACATTCATCATTTAATGTATAAGACTTCAAATAACAAAACAAAATACAGTTATAATCCAAAACTCCAAAACAACGCGTTCCCAGTGTTACAACTACCAGAGCATGACACCGACTCGATAACTAATAACCGACTTATGAGCTAATCCTCACCATGTCGCGCCGCTATCCTCAATCTGAAAATGACAACAAGTAAGGGTGAGTCTCATCACAGTTAACCAATGTTATTGCATCATAAATAATAACATATCATAGTTATATCATTCACCCAATTGTTTCATATTCAGACAAATCATCATTCACACATCCACAGATAAACAGACAAGTCGTCATATAACATATATCATCATATTAAAACAAGTCATGCACATGTATGAAACTGACACTATGCATGTGGTACCAACATCACCAGTGGAAATCATCCACCGACCGATCTATCATCATCCAGATACGGCCCTGCCAGCACAGATTCCACACAATGGGAATCTTGCCCTTCACTGTATCCTCTAATCATTAAGATACAGCCCTCATCAAATGACTATGAATGCATGCAAACATATATATAACATACTTTCATCATTACCATTCTATGAGTAGCATCATCTATACTCATTTCATCATCATCATCATCATTACTAAGCATGTTCATATATACATTAACATCATTCAATACAATCAATCATCAGTAAACCACAGAATCACATCACAGGGTTTACACAGTCTCAAACAGCATACAAAATAGGCCTACAGATCGAAAGTTACACATCATTGAACTTTCCAGAAAAATCACAAAACAGAAATTTCACATACAGAAGCCATACGCGTATCATCAAGTCCATACGCGTCCATACGCGTATCACCATCCCTCATACGCGTATCATACGCATTTCCTCAGAGTCAAAAATGGCCTAAAAACAACCTCATACGCGTATCAGCCTTGCCATACACGTATCATCAAATCAACTTCCTCTTTTAAAAATTCCATACGCGTATGAGCATCCTCATACGCTCTCATACGCAATTCACCAGCACAAGGTACTTTGGGACAGGGCAGCTGCGTATCATACGCGTATAGCCCTTGGGGAATGTCCCTCATACGCGTATGACCTCATCCCATACGCGTATAGCACTGTTTCATACGCGAAACACCAGAAAAATTTGTCCAGAACTTGCAACTTCGTAACAGTCCAAAACCCATTCGTTTTTACTCATACCAGTCCATGATTTTGAGTCTAAAAACCAAAAATTCACATCTAAACAGCATACGAATTCATCCACAACCACAGTATATGATTCCATAATCAATTTCATTCATCATACCCTAAATCTATCAGTTATTAGGGATTAACAGTCCAAATTTCAATGATGAACACAAATAACAATTCAGAATATAGAATCAATGGATCCAACCATACTCCTAATCCATACTATCACCTATAATACGATAAAAGAGATTAAAAGGAGAATCTCCCCTTACCTCGGATAAAAGTCTTGGTTCTTGGTCTCTTCCTCTACAGTTCTCCGTCACGTTCCTCGTTCCAACTTCTTTTTTTTCACGTTCTTTCTTCCCAATTCCCAATTATTTTATGAAAAATAATAATATTGAGATTAGTGAAAGTTTTACTAAACCACACCCCCATCTTTACTATTTCCTCATATGGCCCCAATGCCATAAACCATTATTTATTCATTATTTTCACAAAATTCCTATAATTCTAATTATTAATTCAATATTCCAATTAAATTAATATTAAAATTATACGGGTGTTACAACTCTCCCCCACTAAAAGAGTTTTCGTCCTCGAAAACATACCTCAGGTAAAAAGTTCTGGATAAGAGTCTTTCATCTGACTCTCTAGCTCCCAAGTAACATTTCCTTCAGCTGGCCCTCCCCAAACTACTCGGACTAAAGCTATTTCCTTCCCACGCAATTGCTTCAGTCTTCGATCCTCAATTCTTACAGGTAAAGTCTCAATTGTCAAATTGTCTTTCACCTGTACATCATCTACTTGGATCACATGGGATGGATCTGAAATGTATTTCCTCAACTGAGACACATGAAACACATCATGCAAGTTTGCAAGCGTCGGTGGTAAAGCGACACGATATGCCACTTCTCCCACTCTTTCAGAAATCTGGAACGGTCCAATAAAACGCGGAGTCAACTTCTTTGACTTCAATGCCCGACCAATACCTGTCATAGGAGTAACTCTCATAAACACATGGTCTCCCTCTTGAAACTCAAGTGTTTTCCTCCTCTTGTCATGATAACTCTTCTGACGACTCTGAGAAGCTCTCATCTTCTCCTGAATCATCTTAATCTTCTCCGTAGTCTGTTGTACAATTTCTGGACCAATCACAACACTCTCACCAGATTCGTACCAACACAACGGCGTCCTACACCTCCTACCATACAAAGCCTCAAACGGAGCCATACCGATACTCGAATGATAACTATTGTTGTAGGTAAACTCAATCAAAGGCAGATAACTATCCCAAGTACCTCCTTTTTCTAACACACAAGCACGCAACAAATCCTCTAGCGACTGAATCGTCCTCTCAGTCTGTCCATCCGTCTGCGGATGATAAGCAGAAATCAATCTCAGCTTAGTACCCAAAGCTTTCTGCAAACCTTCCCAGAATTTAGACGTAAACCTCGGATCTCTGTCTGACACGATACTTGAAGGAATACCGTGTAGACTAACTATCTTCTCAATATACAACCGAGCTAGCTTCTCCATCGGATAATCCATTCTCACTGGTATAAAATGGGCAGACTTCGTCAACCTGTCCACCACGACCCAGATAGTTTCACAATTTCTGACAGTTCTCGGCAAACCCGACACAAAATCCATTGATATGCTATCCCATTTCCACTCGGGAATAAACATCGGTTGCATCAACCCAGATGGTTTCTGATGCTCAATCTTTGACTTCTGGCAAGTCAAACAAGAATACACAAACTCAGCAACTTCCTTCTTCATTCCAGGCCACCAAAACAACTTTTTCAAATCATGGTACATCTTGGTAGCACCAGGATGAATGCTCAATCCACTACGGTGTCCTTCTTCCAAAATACGCTTCCGGAGTTCATCAATATCAGGAACACAAACTCGGTCACCAAACCTCAGTATACCATTCTCGTCGACTCTGAATTCACCACTCTTGCCTTGATTGATCAAAGTCAACTTATCAATCAATCCAACATCAGCTTTCTGACCTTCTCTGATTTCTTCAAGAATACCACTAGTCAGCTTCAGCATACCCAATTTGACACTAGTAGGAGTACCTTCACACACTAAACTCAAGTCTCTGAATTGTTCAATCAAATCCAATTCCTTCACCATTAGCATAGACATATGCAAGGTCTTCCTACTCAATGCATCAGCCACGACGTTTGCCTTACCAGGATGATAATTCAAACCAAAATCATAATCTTTAAGGAATTCTAACCACCTTCTCTGCCTCATATTCAACTCTTTCTGATCGAAGAGATACTTCAGACTCTTATGATCACTGAATACCTCAAATCTCGAACCATACAAATAGTGCCGCCACAACTTCAAAACAAAAACTACAGCTGCTAACTCTAAATCATGAGTCGGATAATTCCTTTCATGCACTTTGAGTTGTCTCAACGCATAAGCGACTACTTGTTGATTCTGCATCAATACACCGCCTAGACCCATCAGTGACGCATCACAATAAACCACAAATGATTCTGTCGGATTCGGCAAAATCAAAATAGGAGCACTAGTCAACCTCCTCTTCAGCTCTTGGAATCCTTCTTCACACTTGGCATCCCAAATAAAAGCTTGTCCCTTCCTAGTTAGTTTAGTTAACAGCAATGCTGACTTTGAAAATCCTTCAATGAACTTTCTGTAGTAACCCGCAATACCAAGAAAACTACGAATCTCCGACACTGACTTCGGGGCTTCCCACTGAGACACAGCTTCTATCTTTGTAGGGTCAACAGCAATACCATTCTTAGAAATCACATGCCCAAGAAAACTGACTTCCTCTAACCAGAATTCACACTTCGATAGTTTGGCAAAAAGTTGCTTCTCTTTTAACAGTCCCAATACCGTTCTGAGATGCTCCGCATGTTCTTCTTCATTCTTAGAATATATCAGGATGTCATCTATAAATACTACTACGAACTTGTCGAGATACGGATGGAAGATCCTGTTCATATACTCCTTAAAAACACCAGGTGCATTAGTAACTCCAAACGGCATCACAGAATACTCATAATGTCCATACCTCGTTCTAAAAGCAGTCTTCTGAATATCGTCATCTTTCACACGTATCTGATGATACCCAGACCTCAGATCAATCTTACTAAACACACGTGCTCCAACCAACTGGTCCATCAAATCATCAATCCTCGGCAATGGATACCGATTTTTGATAGTAACCTTGTTCAATTGTCTGTAATCCACACACAGCCTCATTGAACCCTCTTTCTTCTTTACCAGTAACACAGGCGCACCCCATGGCGAAACACTAGGACGAATAAATTTCTTCTCAAGCAATTCCTCTAACTGCTTCTTGAGTTCAGCCAATTCAGACGGCGACATACGATACGGTGCCATCGACACTGGACTAGTTCCCGGAACCAAATCATTAGAAAACTCCACTTCTCTTTCCGGTGGCAATTCGTTCACTTCTTCTGGAAAAACTTCTGGAAATTCACATACCACAGGTAACTCGCTACCCGCCACTTTTTCTTTCACATCCATCAATGCGAACAACATAAACACTGTTGCACCATCCCTGATAGCCTCATTCACTTGCCTAGCTGTCATTTCCAGACTATCAAAACTAACCTCTTCAGGAAAAATTACCGTCTTCGCAAAACAGTTGATATGAACACGGTTGAATTCCAACCAGTTCATTCCCAGGATTACATCGAGTTGCTTCAACGGAAGGCACACTAAGTCCATCCCGAATTCTCTACCAAAAATGTCAACCGGACAATTCAGGCATGTAGACGAAGTAGTTACTGAACCCGACGCAGGAGTGTCAATAACCATACTTCCATTTATGTCAGATATTTCAAGATTTAACCTCTCAGCACAATCCAAAGAAATAAAAGAATGAGTTGCTCCAGTATCAATAATTGCAACTAAAGGTGTGCCATGAATGAAACACGTACCTTTAATCAACCTGTCATCTGGAGTAGTCTCTGACCCGGTCAAAGCAAAAACCTTTCCTCCTGATTGGTTCTTCTTCGGCTTAGGACAATTCGGACTGATGTGACCCTCTTCACCACAGTTATAACAAGTCACAACCCTCTTCTTGCAATCAGCAGCAATATGACCCACTTGGTCGCACTTGTAACACTTCTTCTGATCAAGCTTGCACTCATTCCTACGATGTCCCATCTCGCCACAATTGTAACATCTGATACGAGCACTGGAATCTCCCCCACTGGGTTTCTTCCAATCAGCAGCTTTGCCTCTACCATTTGGCTTACCTCTATCCATATGTTTCTTTCCTTTCTTGTCAACCAACTCGCGAGAGTGAGATGACTTCATCTTGATGTTATCTTCCTCAAAGATTCTACTACAATCTACAAGGTCAACAAATCTCCGGATTCTCTGGTACCTGATACTTTGCTTGATCTCATCACGAAGACCATTCTCAAATTTGACACATTTCGAGAACTCACTGGCTTCATCCTCATTGTAGTGCACATAGTACCTTGCCAGTTCCACAAACTTGGCCGCATACTCTGGTACCGACATATTGCCTTGAACCAGTGCCAGAAATTCAACTTCCTTTCTGCCCCTGACATCTTCAGGAAAATACCTCCTCAGGAATTCCCTTCTAAATACAGTCCAAGTAATTTCTGTACCATCAGCATCCAGTTCAGCTCTGGTTGACATCCACCAGTCATCAGCCTCCTCAGATAACATATGAGTACCATACCTCACCTTGAGATCCTCAGCACAGTCAATGACTCTGAAAATCCTCTCGATCTCCTTAAGCCATTTTTGAGCACCTTCAGGATCATGCGTGCCTTTGAACAATGGAGGATTGTTCCTCTGAAAACTGTTCAGCTGCCTGTCAGCACCAATCGCAGCTCCATTGGCATTCCCTCCCAGTACACCAGCAATCATACCCAGAGCCTCAGCGATAGCATCATCATTTCTTCCTCCTCTTCCAGCCATTGTTCTGCTTAACACAAACAATCCAGTCAGAACAAAAGTATCGAACATAACTCGTATTAATCGCATACACAGGAAAGACTGACACTAAGACGCAAAGACTCTGGTCACAACGACCGACTATGCTCTGATACCACTATTGTAACACCCCTCTAATAACCCGCGGAAATTAAACAATTATTAAATCAGAGTAAGCATGCAAGAGGTGTCACAATTCATAAGTAAAGAAAATCACATTGGTACATGTCATGCATTCACTGAAACGTCTGAAATTATAACTCATTAACCAAAGTCATGTTTTGCACAGCGGAATTACTTCATCAAGTCAACATTCATCATTAAGATACAACCCTCATCAAATGACTATGAATGCATGCAAACATATATATAACATACTTTCATCATTACCATTCTATGAGTAGCATCATCTATACTCATTTCATCATCATCATCATCATTACTAAGCATGTTCATATATACATTAACATCATTCAATACAATCAATCATCAGTAAACCACAGAATCACATCACAGGGTTTACACAGTCTCAAACAGCATACAAAATAGGCCTACAGATCGAAAGTTATACATCATTGAACTTTCCAGAAAAATTACAAAACAGAAATTTCACATACAGAAGCCATACGCGTATCATCAAGTCCATACGCGTCCATACGCGTATCACCATCCATCATACGCGTATCATACGCATTTCCTCAGAGTCAAAAATGGCCTAAAAACAACCTCATACGCGTATCAGCCTTGCCATACGCGTATCATCAGATCAACTTCCTCTTTTAAAAATTCCATACGCGTATGAGCATCCTCATACGCTCTCATACGCAATTCACCAGCACAAGGTACTTTGGGACAGGGCAGCTGCGTATCATACGCGTATAGCCCTTGGGGAATGTCCCTCATACGCGTATGACCTCATCCCATACGCGTATAGCACTGTTTCATACGCGAAACACCAGAAAAATTTGTCCAGAACTTGCAACTTCGTAACAGTCCAAAACCCATTCGTTTTTACTCATACCAGTCCACGATTTTGAGTCTAAAAACCAGAAAATTCACATCTAAACAGCATACGAATTCATCCACAACCACAGTATATGATTCCATAATCAATTTCATTCATCATACCCTAAATCTATCAGTTATTAGGGATTAACAGTCCAAATTTCAATGATGAACACAAATAACAATTCAGAATATAGAATCAATGGATCCAACCATACTCCTAATCCATACTATCACCTATAATACGATAAAAGAGATTAAAAGGAGAATCTCCCCTTACCTCGGATAAAAGTCTTGGTTCTTGGTCTCTTCCTCTACAGTTCTCCGTCACGTTCCTCGTTCCAACTTCTTTTTTTTCACGTTCTTTCTTCCCAATTCCCAATTATTTTATGAAAAATAATAATATTGAGATTAGTGAAAGTTTTACTAAACCACACCCCCATCTTTACTATTTCCTCATATGGCCCAAATGCCATAAACCATTATTTATTCATTATTTTCACAAAATCCCTATAATTCTAATTATTAATTCAATATTCCAATTAAATTAATATTAAAATTATACGGGTGTTACATTCTACACCTAAAAGTGTATTCAAACTCTATTACGAGAAATACTCGAAAATAACTCAGAAACTCGAAAACTTACCGATTAAATTGAGTTTTGAACGAGTTGGAATGTGTTGATCGTTGGTGTTAATGTTCACTGCCCAACTCGAGAGAAAACAATAAAGTTTTGTGAAAGTTTGATTTTTGAGATTGAAAGAATAGAGAAAATGGAAGAGAATGGAAATGTGTGAGAATGAGGGAGGAGAAGAGTTTGGGCGAGTTTAACATCAAATTGTTCCGGAGGTGCATAACTGGAAACATTACGTAGATACACCTTCGGAACAAATGAACTTTGAAAAAAAAGGTGCTTCCGAAGATACATCTACGGAAGCAGGGGACATTTTTGGCAATGCGCATGGTGGCTAAGAAGCCCAAGGGGTGGATTAAGAGTATCTCAATATTAAAATCTTCCATTTGTGGCTTGATAATCAATTATTTAGGTGTAATAATCAATTTTCCTAATAAATTATCCAATTAATTCGGCCCACGGATTGTTTCCTTTTAAGCCACATTTTCTCCTATATATAAGGTTTCTCCTCATTCGAAATCACACTAGAATTCAGAGTTTCCTATTTCTTACTATTTTACTACTCCATTTTTCTCTCTTTAATATTTTTATTTCACCAAAGTTGTCTTAGTGCCTTGTGAGTGAGACATATTTGTGAGGAAAGTGTTGTACTGGTCTCGTGCCATTATTTGTTTCAAGAGTGAAATTCTCTTGAAGGATATTATTTGGTTCTAGAGATAAACCAATAAAAATATTTGTTGGGTTCTAGAACTCATCTCGGTAAAAGTTCTATTTAGTTATTAAGATTAGTCAATAAAATCTCTACTCAGTTCATGAGCTCAGCCTATACAAAAGATCTTGTTTGGTTAGGGGGATAAGTCAGTATAAAATCTCTTGATTCGCTTGTAATGAAGGTTCGTGGGCATATATTGTAAAAGCTCAAGTCATTATTTAAACTCTCATGAAGATCTCTTAGGGACAAGAGTATGCCAACATTTGGCCGAATTTGTATAAATTTCAGTGTCAAATCTCTAACCCCATCTCTTGTCTTTTTGTCATTTGTTTTATTGTTTTTATTTCTTTCTGTTGCTTTTCTCTATGTTATTTCATTACTAACACAAATTGTTGTTTTGAGTAAACAACTTTTAAATTAATCACGAATTTTAAATACCACAATTCAACCCTCTTTTGTTCTTGGAATCAGTAGTTCGACACTTCTGGCCTTTGTATGTTATCTGGATTTTATACTTTACCAAATGTTTGTTTGGTCTAATTTTGTATATAGTTTTATAAATGAATAATATAATTTTATCAACCTCTTGATTTTGACTATCCTATAATGCCAACTTTGTTTCATAATTCAAGAGAGAACTTTATGATCTCAAACAAGCCCCTCAATTTTGGTATGAGTGATTAAGTGGTTTCTTGATAGAGAGAGCTTCCTTGAGGTAATATTAACATAACTTTATTTATAAAAGGTAAAGGAGATAATATTTTACCTTTTCAAATTTGCATATATTATATCATATTTGAATTGGCTAATGAGACTTTGTATCGAGATCAAAACGAAAATAATATCCCTTATGGGAGAACTCAATTAATTCTTAAATATTTGGATAAAAAAGACTAATAAAGGCACATTCATCAACCTAATCAATTATTTCTAGGAGATTTTGAAGAAGTATTACATACATGTAGTAAAGTATGTATCCACTTCCATGTCATCTAACACTTTGACTGATAGAGATGAGTCAATCATTGAGATTGAGGTAACTATGTACCAAAGTACAATAGTTTTTATGCTTTATTTAAATGAAAATAGGCCAAATATTATGTTCATTGCTTGCATGTGTTTTAGGTATCAGTCATCCCTTTAGTAATCCTTTTTAAGGACTATCAAATGTATTTTAAGGCAGCATAATAGTACATCAAAATACAGTATTTGGTTTTCCAAAGGAAGTAGCTGTATTTTGGAAGAATATTCCTACTCTAACTTCGCAAGGTGAAAATCAGATTGGAAGAGCCTAAGTTGTACATGTAATACTTTTAGCAACAAATTGGTCTCTTGGCAGTCATAGTGTTTCTATTTCTACCCCCGAGGCCAAGTATGTGGCAATCATCAATTGTTGCGCTCAAGTCATTTGACGTAAGAAAAATTTCTATACTTCAGCTTAAAACTTAGATGTATACCTATAAATTGTGACAACATCAGTGTTATCAATCTTACCAAAAACTCAATATTGCATTCTCGCATCAAACACATAGAAATATAACAACACTACCTACGTGATCATGTGGAAAATGGTGAGATGGCGCTTGAGTACATCGATATAAAAATTAGATTGCTAAAATTCTTAAGATGTTTTGTCCTTTTTTGGTGTTTGCTTCCTTCTATACATATATGGGATATTATCTCGAAGAGCCATAGTGTAGTGGATCATCTCAAGGACAAGACCATGCATCTTCTTTGTTGACCACACATATAGGTTATTGTTTTGTTGGATGACATTCCTTTAACTCCTTTTGTACATATTTGGGTATGTCTTCCCCATTTTTAATGACATTCAAAGGATGTTTTCTTATAGAGATCATGACAAAGTCTTCTAGTGGCTTAGGCCTTTCTACTTTCCTTCTTTCTTCTACAAGTATGTGTATCTAAATTTAGCGGTTCTTCAAGATTTTCTCTCGGGGAGGAGCTCTTTTCCTTTATGTGTTGTTTGGCTAAGAAGGTCTGGAAACATGTATGTGATGACACCTAATATGTTTCTAGTTCGTGACTTGGTGCTCCATGGTATGCAATTTAACTTTTGCGGGAACAACCAATGAGACGACTCATAGGGTTACCAACACTGGTCTCATTAGGATACAATTGTATAAAAAGTCTCCATCAATGATAATTAACTTTACATTAATGATTCTCTTTTCTTCCCCGACCATAAAGATTATCAGGAGCTCAACGTTTCCCATATGCTTTTTGCTGGTTCCATTGAAACCTTCGAGGCTTCCCCGTACCTTTTCTTAATGTACATAATATAACATGAGCTCTCCTAGTCCCCTAACACATTTCAAACTTCGTGACCCACTGTCTCAACCCTAATGAGAAAAAGGTATGTGGTAATATGGGATACCATTGATTTGCTCATAATCATCAAATGATAACGGGGGCGTCTCTCCACCAGGTGCTTTTTTAGGAAGTGATTTCCTACGAGGGTCTTCCGCCAAGCAAAAACAATAGCTCTCATTTGGGAGGTGGTAGATTACTCTCAATGACAAGAGACAAGATAAGATTGTCTTTCTTGTTATAGAAGTCTAAGTTTATGAGTAACTTTCACAACCAGTACACAACTTCCCGTTGGCGTAGGCCACAGTGATTATGTTATCCTACCGATTGAACACTTTTTTGAATGGTAGATGAAGAATCCAAGTGAGGGCTAGGCTTGGGTTGCCCTCCATCATCTTCAAAGTTTGTTTATATTGCATATAAAAATTGGAGTTGCTACTAAAACGCGCCATTTCACTACAAGGTGAAGAAAAGAGAATGGAGTTCACGTGATTCTCAAAGACAATGTCAATGATCTAGTATGAACCTGAAGAAAATGGTATCAAAATTGATTATCTTGGTGAGATAATGACCTTAAATAGCTAATGTCTATTAATGTGCGTCAGGGTAGTCCCTTAAAATAATTTGATGCTCAAGTTGGTTATTAAATGAGGTAGAGGGGAATATTTTAGGTTTTCAAAAGTGTGTACATTGATTCTGACATTTGTTTCTCTTTTATAGGAGAATTCTAGGGTTTTCAGAGATTTAAAACCTTAATTTGTATGACACATGTTTGAGTATTAAACATTATGACATCTAACGGTCCTTATTCAATCACTCACTTCAATTAGAAGTATGTTTCACGCAAAACTTAATGTGTTATTGAGATCTCAAAACTTTCTTTTTGGTGTGCTTTTCCTTTCAGTTCCTTGATCTAACCGTTCATAAGGTTATATGATACGTCATACCATATTTGTCATGGGTCCATACTCTTGTTGAACCACTCAATTTTAAATAATCAATTTACTTGAAATCAATTTTAATCATTGTCACATAATAAAACTCATGCTAAATAAATCTAGGGTTAATAGTCATTTACCCCTACAATATAGGCGTGTTTTGATTTATCCCCCTTAAATTTTTTTTGTTTTAAAAACTTCCTTGAAATATTAAAATTCCAAGTCTTTTGCCTCCAGATGGCAAAATTACCCCCTATAAAAGTTTAATTTTTGATTTACCATCCCGATTTTTACACGTTTAGGAGTACCCCAAAATTCTAAGGAGTATTTAATTTTTTTTAAAGGGGGTAAATCAAAACACGCATATATTAAATAAATCACTATTATCCCGTAAATTTATCATATGTTTTTAACTAATAAAACATTAAATGTTTTAACAAATAAAACATTAAAATTAAAACAAAATATAATACAATCATGATATCTTATGTTTTATCATCATTTGTAGGGACTTTTCCTTTAATCGTACTTGAATTGAACTGCAAATTGCTATCAAATCAAACCATATCGTGTTTCTTTCCATTTTCTTACTTACAATTATCATCAATTTGATTCCGTGTTCACTGAGTAGCTAGTCCTCATAATTTTTCTTACGAAAAAATCTTGAATTTTCTTGACATGTTTTCTTCTCTCTTTCTTTAACAACTTTTTCAAAGTACAAACATTATTTATTTTGTTATATTTTTAGTTTCAATTTTATAAAATTTATAATAAAGAAAGAATATAAATGTTTCTAATACATAATTCAACTAACAAATATCAATATTATTAAGTTAAATATTTTAAATTAAAATTAAGAATTTCACTATTTTTATGTGAAGTTTTAAAATCTTAGTTTGATAGTAAAATCAAAATAATACTTGTAATCAGAGCGGTGTATGGTGAAATTTATCAATATTATTGAGTTGAAACCTCTTCTATCTAATGGGTGTTTGATGTGGATAGTCGTCCGATCATATTCAACAATGAAACATGTTTGTGAAGTTGAGATCAAGTATCCCTTGGATGCAACTGTAAATAGTTAAAGTCTCACATTGTTTATGAATGAGCGAAATGCCGAATTTATAAGAGATGACTCATTCACGTATTGCTTTAAGGTTTTGAGTTGAGATGTGGTGTCCCCCTCTTGTGGTTCTGGAGCATTGGTCTCGTTAGTGCTCCCAACTTTTCTAAACTCCCCAACAATGATATCAGAGCCGTGGTTCGGCTTGGTGGAGGAGCAGGAGCAGGATCCGGTTTTGGATGCTATTATAGGATGTGGAGGGCTCATATTTATGAGGGATGTTGGATTTATAAGAAAGAAGATTCAATTACTTATTATTGAAACATACAAATCAAATTAAGGTTTATCAATGGAGAAAATGAACAATTGAAGAAGATGAAGATTAAAGAAATTAAGAGAGAATAAGAGAGAGAGTAATTGAGGGTGAGTGGACAAATTGGCTTTAAACAATAATAGGATTAGTGAGCTCCTTATATAGTACATGTTACAAAAGTGATTGGAATTAACAAACTGCCAAAACAGTAACAGAAAAACAATTCAGCTTCAGTGTCACCGGTTACGCAAACAGCGTAACTGGTTACACTACTACAACAATGCTAATAAATCTGTTTCACGGGTTCGTAACCGGTTACGGCAAACAGCGTAACCGGTTACGCCAACTGAAGTGTCAAAAACCAGCAGTTTCAACATCCCACCTCACTTCAGTTGGTCTAAGTCAAGCATGCTCAGCTTCATCTTCAGCCTCTTGAACACTTCATTTGTCACCCCCTTTGTCAACTAATCAGCCACTTGATCTTCACTTCGACAATATCCCAATCATAACTTTCCATCACTCACTAACTCCCTCAAATAATAAAACCACATCTCTATATGCTCGCTCCTTCCGTGTGCAATCAAATTCATCGCAAGGTTAATTGCATAAACATTATCAACAAGGAGTGTAATAGGCTCACCCTCACTACTATTAAGCTCCTTCAATAGATTCATAAGCCACATGGCTTGGCAAGCACACAACGACGCTGCAATATACTCGGCCTCACAAGATGAGAGTGTCACCACCGGTTCCTTTTTCGAACACCAAGAGATTGGTATCCTACCAAGCATAAAGATGTAGCCAGCTGTTGACTTTCTATCATCCTTATCACCACACCAATTGGAATCGGTGAAACCAAGTAAATCACACTTTCGACCCGTATCCGATTCCGGAAAGAGAATTCCACAACCAAGAGTTCCTTTAACATATCTAAGGATCCTCTTGACATCTTCCATATGAGATACCTTTGGTGACACTAAATGCCAAGTCCGGTTGCATATTGCATAAATACCGCAATACCGACACTAAATGCCTTTGGTCTAGCCACAGGTGCAAACACCTCCTCAAAGTCTACTCCTTCACGTTGCAAGAACCCTTTTGTTACCAATCGAGCCTTATACTTGATTATCTCGCCTTTCGGGTTTTCTTTCACTTTGTAGACCCAACGCACACCAATCAGCTTCTTACCATGAGGTAGATCAACCAACTCCCAAGTACCATTCTTCTCGATTGATTCCAGCTCCTCTCTCATTGCACAAATCCACTTTGGATCGCTTAGAGCCTCCTCTGTGTTCACCGGTTCGAATTTGGCCATAAGCTCAAAATGGACGAAATCACCTTTATTATTGACTTTGTTATCTTGGAATCTCTCACATTATTGGAGTCTCAAAGGCAACAACCTTTGCATTGTTGATCTTCTACGATTTTCCTTAGTTTGAGCATCATTCCGGGGCTGCGGAACTGTTTCGGGACTGACTGGATCATCAAAAAACAGTTCTGTTGGGATTCTGCTATGCTCATAACCGGTTATGCCAGATTGCATTGGCTGGCCATAGTCGGTTACACTGTTCTCTGCAGAAATCCTGTTCTGTTTTTCCTGCTCGTAACCGGTTACACCAGTTTGTATCTGGCTGGCCGTAACCGGTTATGCTGTCACTGCTTCTGTTATATTCTTCAAAAATAACATCCCGACTAATCATAATCTTCCGATTTCTCGCATCAAACAACTTATAACCTCCTATGAAGGATAGAAAAACACTTAGAAAGGGGGGGTTTGAATAAGTGTAGCTTTAAAACTTGTAAGATAAAAACAATTTGCACAATGATTTTTATCCTGGTTCGTTGTTAACTAAACTACTCCAGTCCACCCCCTTGGAGTGATTTACCTCACCTGAGGATTTAATCCACTAATCACACTTGATTACAATGGTTTTCCACTTAGATAACCTCTAAGTCTTCTAGAGTATTCTGATCACAACCTGATCACTCTAGGAACACAATGCTTAGATACCCTCTAAGACTTTCTAGAGAATCCGATCACAACTTGATCTCTTCTAGTTCTTACAAATGAATGTAAACAAATTCTTATAAGAGTTACAATGCTTCTTAATAAGCTATTATCACAACTGTGATTTTTCTCTTAAGTTTAAGCTTAATCTCACTAAGATATTACAACAGCAATGTAGTGAGGTTGAAGATGAAGTTTGAGAGCTTTTTGAATTTGACAGCGTTTCTGTATGTTTGCGCAAAAAGTTGTTTTCAGCTTCTCATCAGAACTTCTATTTATAGGCATTTGAGAAGATGACCGTTGGGAGCATTTAATGCGTTGCGTGATCCGTACAGCATTGCATTTAATGTTTCACTCTTTTGTCAACTACCTCGAGCCTTGCTTTCGCTGTGTCTACTGACGTTGCCTTTAATAGCTTCTAACATTCCTTTTGTCAGTCAGCGTAGCCTGCCATCTTGTACTTGCTTCTGATCTGATGTTTATGTAAACAACGTTTGAATATCATCAGAGTCAAACAACTTGGTGCAGAGTATCTTCTTGTCTTCTGACCTTGAAGTGCTTCTAGCGTGATACCATGAGAACTTCAGTGCTTCTGCTTCTGATCTCAAGTTCTTCTGATGCTTCAATAGACCATGTTCTGATTCTGCTTGACCATCTTTTGATGTCTTGCGAGAGCATGTTCTGATGTTGCATACTTGAACCTTCTGAGTTAGTGCTTCTTGCGCTGAATTTGTGCATACTCTTTAAATATTTCCTGAAATGGAAATTGCATAGAATTAGAGTACCACATTATCTCAAGCAAAATTCATATACATTGTTATCATCAAAACTAAGAATATTGATCAGAACAAATCTTGTTCTAACAATCTCCCCCTTTTTCATGATGACAAAAACATATATAAATGATATGAATTTGCAATCAGAATATCAGACGGCTAAAGACTATTTCACAGTTATAGCATAAGCATATAAACATAGTGTGTGAACATTTCTCCCCCTGAGATTAACAATCTCCCCCTGAGATAAATAATCTCCCCCTGAAATAAATACTGGAAGAAATTTATAAATAAAGGACTTCCCTGAGTATTTTTCATTTCAGTTGAGACGATCACATATGCTTAGATCTTCAGAACATTCAGAGCTTCTGCTTCTTGCTTCCATAGGACAACTTCAGAGCTTTGAATTTCTTCTTGAATCATTGCATGCTAGATTGTATCAGAATATTTTTGAATGTACCAGAGCATCATCAGAGCATCTCTACATCCTGAAATGTTTCAGAACAAACTAAACGAAAAAAGTCAGAGCATGAATGAATCAAAACATAAAATATGTATCAGAACATATAGTATGTATCAGAGCATAAAAATAATGTATCAGAGCATATTAGGAATGTTTTAGAGCATATAATATGTATCAGAATCACATAAACATGCATCAGAATATATAAGGAATAAGAATGTGTTAGAGCATATTCTATCACAAGAATATCAGAACATTCTTCCTTCTTGCTTCTGATCTTGAAGCTTCACAGCACTCAGCTTGCTTCAATTTCCATGAGCTTGTTTCTTTATAGAATTGCTTTTCCCCATGTCTTTGCTTCTCATGTTGAGCTTTTTAGAATGTCTTCAATCCTGCAAAACACTCAAAGACATAGAACTTGCAAATTCTGTTAGAAATGTGGAGACTTACTCCCAGCAACTGATAATATAAATCAAGATCATTTATCACATTTTCTCCCCCTTTTGTCATAACATCCAAAAGCATAAAATATTCAAGATGAAAAACAGACAATATGAAAGAAAAAGATAATATTCATTAATTTCAAAAGAAGATTATCAGACGATACAAGGGAGATGCACAGAAGCAGATGCAAGAACAAGAGAGACAACTAAGACACAAAAGACTACGACGAGCCTAGCTTAGACATAATCTTGGCCAGCATGTCGTGAATCCCAGCATTGCTTTCCTTCTGTTCCTTCATGAAGTTTCTGAACTCTTCATGTGCTACATCATGCTTGTCCAAGCGAGAAGCAAGAACTTCTTGATTCTGTTGAATAGCCTTGATAGAATTCACCAGAACTGAGGGTTCAGCAGAAGAAGATGTACTACTACCATTCAGAAGGATAGCATTACTAGCAACGGCATCTAAAGTGAGAATATCATCTTCAGCAGGATGATTCTCAGCATCTTCCATCTCAACATTTGAGTCTGACTCAGAAACAACTTCAGCATATTCTGGATCAGGGATCTCAGAATCTTCATTCTCCAAAGCTTGAAGAATCTCAGCTAGATTCTTTGGAGGAATGGGAGCAGCAACTTCTGAAGGATAGACCACTTCCGGAATGACCATATTTGGTGCTTCCTCAGAAGGATTCATCCTTAGCCAATTTAACAACCATTGGAAGTCTCCAGTCAGAACCGGATATTGGGGCTTCCAAACAACTATAGTCAGACATGGTTCATCTTCCAATTCATCAGTGAATTTCTTCCCCTCAAGAGATATCCTGTTTCTGATTTGATGAGGATACTTACCATCATCAAGATCCAAATAGTAACCAAAAGATCCATAGTCAGCAACACATCTCCTCTGGATATTCAGTGCATCATTCCAAAACTCCCTTCTGAAGCGATTCCATAGCCTTCGATTAGAAACATGATCCAACTTGGAGTCATAAGCAGCTCTCAGAACTTCCATTCTCTTGCTGAACTTTATGTTGAATAGAGCAAGATCAATAGGAATGGTGGGTTCAGGAGGGTTAAAAGTGAAGCAAAAGTCAGGGTAAAGAAGAGAGTGGGGGTTGGGTTCTCTGTCAGGTAAGGAAAGAGTATCAGAAGGTGGAGATTCTGTGGTGAGGGTGGATGAAGAGGGGATATCAGAAGGTGTTGGGGGACAAACGTTTAGTGGTTGGGGGTTAAGAATAACAGGAGAAGGAGGTGGTTGGATAATATTTGGGATGGTGAGTGGATTTTGAGGTTCAGAAGGAGGAGGTTGGATACTGTTTGGGATGGTGAGAGAAGTTTGAGGTTCAGGAGAAGGAGGCCTTGGCTTAGAAGAACTGCCAGCTCTTAAAGCACGGAAAGTATCCCTGATGCGCTTCTCACGATATTCCTTAGAATTTACTTTGACAGGATCATAAGTAAACTTCTGCTTCTTAGCTTGCTTAGCTTCTTCTTTTAAAGCTTTTCTCTTCAGCCTTGCTTCTTTCTTCTTCTGTTCCTTCTGCTGCAGCTCAGCCAAAGAAGGAAGAACTCTTCCTCGAATCCATGCAGGATCAACAGAAGATTGAGCTTTTACAGAAGCTTCCAAATAACGCTTAACAGCCTTGTTAAGCTCTTCTTTGAACAAGGAAGCGAAGCCTTCAACAGGAACCCTTCTGGTCAGAATATCTGGAAATATTACTGGAACAGAAGTTACCTTCTCAATAAGACGCATCCTTTGTAGATCAAAGCCATTCATAACATGACCTTGAATGACACCAAAGAACATGGATGTTCCAATAGTTCTTAGAGGATCCAACAAGTCACTTTCTATCAGAATGTCTGAAATCATTCTGGCGAAAGGAATAGAATTCCACTTGAAGTCTGGGAACTTCTTGCGTTCTTCATCTCGTGATTCTTCAATGCTTGTTTTCAAATTCTGAAAAAGAATGTTTGAGTTGTTAACTTCAATCCCTCTTCCAATGCAGAAAAGAGCATACTTATGATCCGGATTGATGTAAGTTGAGGTAAAAGATCTCTTTCTATGATAGAGAGATCGTAGAATAATCTCAGCCCAAACTTTGTAGAACGGCTTCAACAAACCAGTTTGATGAGATGCAATACCAGAAGCATTAGATATTTGTCTCTCAACTGTTATCCAACAAAATCTACCAGAAAGAGCAACTGTACATCCTTCTTCATCATCCAGATTGTACAACTTTCTGATTAACTTCTCAGTTATCACAACTTCATGCCCTCACACGAAGGAGATGATTGCAGTTGGGGTAACCGTTGCATGAGCCCAGAAATCTTTTACTAATGTAGGATAAATTGGTCCAACCAATCTATCAAGGTATTTTGACCAGCCTTGTGCCATTGTCTCAGCATCAGTGTTGAAACCATGTAATCTTAGATTTTCAAAATCTACCAAAGATTCACACAGAAATTCCAGTTCATTTGAAGGAATGGAACATGTCTTCAAAGGAGCATAGCCATGCTTGCGATGAACAAGATGAGCAGAAGACATTTCTTCTTTGCTGGCGGAACTTGATGAAGAAAGCATGGAGATATACTGAAGATTCGGTAACAAACTAGGGTTTATGCAGAAAAAGAAAGAGGAAGATGAATGAAGAGAGAGAATGTAAAAAGACTAAAATGAATGTGAGATGAGTATATAAAGGGACGGATTTGAAATGAAATGCAATAGTGTTTGAATGAATATGATTACAGAAAACATGGAATCAAATGCATTTAATGAGAAATGACGTTAGGAGAGATAAAGTGAAAATTGAAATGATTTGCACAGTTACCTAGGGCGGCGTCTCCTCAACTGTACGCATGCTTGTCCAAAAAGAGTGAACACGTGTTCATTTTCTGGAAAGCTGGTGACAGCTGTTTTGCTTTAAAGGAACTTCTGAATCAACTTAGATAATGAAACGTCAAAGATGACTGAATCAGAACTTCTAATTGATCACCATCAGAACTTCTTATTAGAAGATAATCACAAGGTCATTTCAAAACTAATCCATACAGCAGAACCTCTCATCTTCTCATTCTGGGCATAAATCCATACTGATATTCTTCAGAACGAACTTAAACCTATCTTCTGCAAGGGGTTTTGTAAAGATATCAGCCCATTGATGGTCTGTATCCACAAAGTTTAAAGAAAGAACACCCTTCTGAACATAGTCCCTAATGAAATGATGTTTAATCTCAATATGTTTAGCTTTGGAATGTAAGATAGGATTCTTAGATAAACATATAGCAGAAGTATTATCACAGAAGATGGGAATGTTACTCTCATATATCTGATAATCTTCTAACTGACTTTTCATCCAGAGCATCTGTGTGCTACAACCAGCAGCAACAACATATTCTGCTTCTGTTGTTGAGAGGGAAATGGTAGCTTGCTTCTTGCTGTACCAGGAGATCAGGTGACTTCCAAGAAATTGACAACTTCCAGAAGTGCTTTTCCTTTCAACTCTATCTCCAGCATAGTCAGCATCACAAAATCCTACTAAGTTGTACTCTTTAGATCTTCTGTAGACTAAACCAACATTAGTAGTACCTTTCAGATACCTCAGAATTCTCTTAACAGCTGTTAAGTGAGATTCTCTAGGATCTGATTGGAATCTTGCACACAGATAAACACTGGATAAAATGTCAGGTCTAGAAGCAGTTAAATATAGAAGAGATCCAATCATACCTCTGTACAACTTCTGATCAACCTTCTTACTTACCTCATCCTTACCTAGGACACATGTTGGATGCATAGGAGTTTTGGCTTCTTTGCTTTCAGACAGATTAAACTTCTTCAGAAGTTCTTTCACATACTCCGTTTGATGAACATATGTTCCATCAGAAGTTTGGTTGATTTGAATTCCAAGAAAATACTTGAGTTCTCCCATCATACTCATCTCGAACTCAGCCTGCATAGACTTAGCAAACTCCTTTCCAAGTGTAGCATTAGATGTTCCAAAGATAATATCATCAACATAAATTTGACAAATTAAAATATCTTTCTTAAATGTTTTACAGAAGAGAGTAGTATCCACTTGTCCTCTAGTGAAACCATTGTTCAGAAAGAAAGAACTTAATCTTTCATACCAAGCTCTAGGAGCTTGCTTCAATCCATACAATGACTTCTTTAGTTTGAAAACATGTTCTGGAGAGTTAGAGTCTTCAAAACCAGGAGGTTGGTGGACATAGACTTCCTCATCTATATAACCATTTAAGAAGGCACTCTTAACATCCATCTGATATAGAGTGATGTTGTGTTGAGTGGAAAAAGAAATCAATAAGCGAATAGATTCTAACCTGGCCACTGGTGAAAAGGTTTCTGTGTAGTCAATACCTTCTTGTTGACTATAACCCTGAGCCACCAGTCTGGCTTTGTTTCTTACCACTTCTCCCTTTTCACTTAGCTTGTTTTTGAAAACCCACTTTGTACCAATGATGTTAAATCCTTTTGGTCTAGGAACAAGATCCCATACATCATTCCTAGTAAAATGATTTAGTTCCTCTAGCATGGAAATTATCCAGTCTGTATCTTCTAGAGCTTGATCAACAGAAGTTGGCTCGATCAAAGAAACAAGACCTAATTGACATTCTGAATTGTTCTTAAGGAATGCTCTTGTTCTGATAGGATCATCCTTCTTTCCAAGAATGACATCTTCTGAGTGAGCAGAGGTGAGTCTAGAAGATCTTCTGACTGTTGGCTCTTCAGAAATTCTGAGATTCTCTAAAGATGCAGCAACTTGATCTTCTGATCCTTTGCTTCTGAGATTTTCAGCTTCTAAAAATTTGCTTCTTGGTTCTTCAGCTTCTGATATATCAATATCTATATCTGCAAAATTCTTAAACTGCTTTGGCTTTTAAAGACCAACCTTATCATCAAATCTGATATTGATTGATTCTTCTACAACCAATGTTTCAATATTGTATACTCTGTAGCCTTTAGAGCGTTCAGAATATCCAAGAAGGAAACATTTATGTGCCTTAGAATCAAACTTACCAAGATGATCTTTAGTATTCAGAATGAAACAAACACATCCAAAAGGATGAAAATATGAAATGTTGGGCTTTCTGTTCTTCCACAATTCATAGGGAGTCTTATTTAGAATAGGTCTTATAGAGATTCTATTCTGAATATAACATGCAGTATTTATTGCTTTTGCCCAGAAGTGTTTAGCCATATTGGTTTCATTGATCATGGTTCTGGCCATTTCTTGTAGAGTCCTATTCTTTCGTTCTACAACTCCATTTTGTTGTGGAGTTCTAGGACAAGAGAAATCATGGGCAATACCATTTTCTTTGAAGAACTCCTCAAAGAATCTGTTCTCAAATTCACCACCATGATCACTTCTGACCTTTATGATTTTACACTCCTTCTCAGATTGGATCTGAGTGCAGAATTCAAAGAACACTGAATGAGATTCATCCTTGTGTTTTAAGAACTTTACCCATGTCCAGCGGCTATTGTCATACCCTAAAATTTGCCCACACTTTTCGAAATTTCAAAACTGTTTCAAAAAATTGGATTTTTATAAAATCTTGGTTTCATTTACATTGGCACCCTGAATTTTATAAATATTCGATTTAAAGTCTATTTTAAAATATAATAGTTTACTCTTAAATTATTTATATTTTAACAAATAGAAAATATTGGCCGATACTTCATATGCTTTCAATTGGCTTTTTTATTTCGAACAAATAATATAGCACAATTGGTAAGGAGGTAAGGTTAGCAAATACAAGGTCACAGGTTCGAATCCTACTTCTAACATTTTTTTATCTTATTTTCTAACTTTAGTTTTAATTTTATTTTCACTTGTTACTAAAAATCACAAAAATTGTTTTTTTTATTATTACTTTTTTTATATATTTATCTTAATTCATGCAATTCTTCATTCAAAATTAAAAAAAAGAAAAAAGAAAATTGGTCGCCCATTTTTAATGCTTCTAGAAACCAAATCAATTTCTTTCAAAGCTTTAATAACCATAAGAAACATGTTTTCATAAACTTAGAATTTTTTTCAAAATTACAAGGAAAGAATCATCAATTTTTATGGTCATCAAAAGCATGTTTTCTTGCCATGAATGTTCACTCCTCCACTCTATAAATTGACATCTTTTCTAACTCCCAAGGGGACGGAGACACGTACAAACACCACCCCTAACCTCTATCTCAAAACCTGCAGCTTTTCGTACAAACTTTTACTCAAAAAAAATCCCACACAACTTCTTTCACGTACATACAATCTGTCCAAATTCTCAACCATTGATCCTGAACTAATCCATCCCTTTCATCCACTGTATTCACTCATCACTAACCTTTTCATCCAATTCCAAAATCACATAAACCATGTTCATAAAACCAAATCATTCTTTTTTTCATAAACCAATACTACATAAGAGCCATAACTCATAAACCTTTAAAAACCAGTAACTCAGATCTTCATCACCACCTGCAGAATTTCTAAGCATAAACTTTATTAACATATATGCATCACAAGTTTTGTATACAGATTTTTGCAGGAACAAAATCGAGTTGACTTGAAAGAGAAAGATAAAAGCACAAAAATCAAATCCGGACGCAGATCTGGTTCCCTTCGTGTGACACCAAAATGGCCGCTGCAACTCTGACGTCGGCATTTCAGACTCGCCACTTCGATCCAGCCGCGCTGTCCTTCCACCACTTGCCACTCCGCTGGAGAACCAACACTCCATCATTCGTAGCACCACCACGCACAACCACGACATTTCACCGGTTCCAGAGGTTTCGTTTTCTTAAACGATTTTATTCATTGCCTTATTCTGTGAAGCTTAAATGATAAATGATTGAATTGTATGCCATCCATTATTTTGATGATTGCAGTTTTTTTTTAAAGTTTGTTGTGTACTGTTTTGTTTCTGGATTTAAGAAGAAGAAGTTAAGTTTGTGGTGAGAAGAAAGAGATAACGTGAGAGAGATGGGAGACAGAGATACAAAAGGGGGCGGTGGGGTCTTTGTGTGACCTAACATTTTCTATCTGTTTTAATTGGACGTGGGCTTTGAGGGCCCAATCTGAATTTTAACCCCTGTCTGCATCGAGCATACCCCCTCAGGATTAATTCATTTTTATTTTGGGCCAACACTTATCGGCCCAGCGCCCTTGATTATGTTTCCACCCCCATTTTACTTCTGTTTTTGAGCCCATCTTATTTTATTTTAATTGTTTCTATGTTAATTTTATTTCAATAATTATTTTAATTTCTACAATAAAGATACAAAAATAACAAAAACATCAAAAATATTTTATCATCTTTGAGTTTAAATTTTATTTTCCCTATCATTAAAAAATACAAAAAAAATATATCGTCTTATTTTAATTTTAATTTCTCTTTAGAATTTAGCTTTTTAGATATCCTTTTTTTGTAAATTTCTTGATTAATATTTGTCCGCATTTTCGTCATGTTCTCATCCATTATTTTCTACCTTATTACTAATGTTTTATTTTTGATGGCGAGGTACCATCATTGAGGACATTGAATATTTTTGTGGAAATTCGCAAGTTACTTAACTTTGTATATTTGTTATTTTATCCTTGCGTTTTTATTAATGTGACTGCTTATGAGATGTAATAGTAATTTAGGATCTTTATTTTTATGCATTTTACTTTTCGCACTCCCCAATTTTTATTGTAATCCCCATCCCGAAGCCATGTAATAGCGTAGGACCTTTACATTCCGCACTTTAATTTTCTGTACAAATATTAACTGTTAGATGCATGATAATAGGATTGTATGGTAAGACTTAAAACTGAACATAGATAACCTTAATTCAAGATCGAATAAATGAATTCAACACACCTTCACACATGCACCTTTAGGGTAATCCCTCTTTGTTGCCTTTGAATAATGGTCATGTCCCTCGAGCGTAAGGGTACTCTTAGCAAAGACTCTTATCAAATCAAATCATCATTGTCCCTTCGATAAAAAAGATCATAAGTCCCTCGATGACCCTTCGTTGTTGCCTACAGTAATATGATCTTGTCCCTCAGGTTGCCTTCGGTAAATGATGATAGTCCCTTCGAAAATTGCTAAGGTATCCATATAGTATTGCCTTCAATGACCATACGATGACCCTTCGATGTCCTGAATACGTCCAAATAAACAAGGATTTCCTACTTCTATATAGTATGGATAATCCTAGGAACCGTAAAAAGTATAGAAAAGGACCAATTAGTTAGGGTAGTGTTCTTAATCTGCCTAGCTCAACAAAAATATCTTTTCAACACTCTTTCGAAAAACTAAGGCTACGCATTCACGCTAAAGTCCTTATGCCCCTTTTCAACTCAAAACAAACAAACATGAGCTAAGCAAATTAAGAGCCCGTAGATAACTACGGATGAAAAGGGTGCTTGCACCTTCCCTTTTCATAACTTACCCCCGAGCCCGTTTTCTTTTTCAAAAGGTCTTTTTCTGTACTTTTTACCTTTCCTAACATTGGACAAAATAAAAGTCGGTGGCGACTCATGCTCACCGCAACATTGTTGCATATATAACAATAAAAGTCAGTTCACCGAGTTACAGAACTGGCGACTCTGCTGGGGATATATTTTTAAGAGGGGTTTACCTTAGGGCTTAGTTCATTATAAATGTTCTCAATTGTTTGTTTTGTGTGCTTTATTTTTAAAGGTATTGTTTGGGTTTACTTGTGTGAAAGATCCTACACCCGGATCTAGTGTACCTTAGGTATGTGGCAATAGACCAAGGAGACTGTACGGCTCGTCCCGATATGGTTGATCTGGTGGCCACCGTTAGTGTGACACTTTGGTTGGTTCTGATGGCCCTTGAACATGATCGAGGAGACATTAGGCTACCATGTAGTGTCGTGAAGCACTAATTTGCCCTTAGAACCCTAGTTGAAACTTGACTTTGGCCTATTAAGAAGTAGCGAGATGGCCGGCTTTGGACCTTGACTGAAGTTGGTTGATACTCGAAGCTACACTCATTGAGATCAATCTTTCAAGATGTTTTCGGTCAGCCACCCGAGCGCTGACTGAGATAATGCTTTCGAGAACGATCGTCGAGATGAGCACCATAGAACCCGATCTTTATCTAGGACAGGTTGAACCAACTAAACTTCAGTGGGGAGGGTACTTACGTATGGACTTCATGCAAGCCTTTAAATCTAAGGCTACTTGTGTGACTTGTTTGTGTTCATTATCTAACCGTTTGGTTTCCTCGCATGATTTGCGTATACCCTAACCGTTTGGTTTCCTCGCAGGATTTGTTTATACACTAACCATTTGGTTTCCTTGCAGGATTTGTGTGTACGCTAACAGCTTGAATTCCTTGCAGGATTTGTGTGTACGCTAACAACTTGAGCTCTTTGTAGGACCTCCTCGTCCTCATCACCTAACTAACCTTTTTCAAGGATCTCAAGTATTTAGGGCGCGCAATTCCAGGTGCTATCATCAAGAGCTAGATTCCTAACAAGGGGCAAGAGGATTTATTTTCCTCTAGCCAGATACCTTCAAACTCAAAGGTACAGTTCCTATCAAGGGGCAAGAGGATATATTTTCCTTTAGCCATATGCCTTTAAAAGTAACATACCCTAAATTAGAGGCTATGACCCACTGGATATGGTGAGCTTGATTCATAAAAAATGACGTTCAAAGGTGGAAGTCAAAGTTCTTCAACAAAGCTGTAACTACATTTCAATGTTGCAAAATAAATTCCATAAAGATCCTTGAAAACATTGCATAAGCATTTACATACATATCATTGCATAACAGGTTTCCAGACAACGGGTTTCTCATCTTCTTCCTCAAATCCCTAAAGCTGGATACTCACAACTCATGTGTGGCTTCGTCAGAATCTTCTTCTTAGAAGTAATCTGTAGTTCAGATACGAACGCTTGGTTTGGTTTCCTCTCTGGGGCACTTGGTCAGTCGAATGATGATTGCCAACCAGTCCGAGATAAGGTACAAGACCTGATTGATGCAAAGGTTATCATATTCACACCTGCAGGCCAGATTTGAAGTTCTCCCTCGACTCAATGGACCTTCTGAAGCAATAAGTCCATACGGAGAAAATCTCCTCAATGTTGGCAATTCGTAATTTCTCATGCATTTTCATGCGTAATCTTTCTTGTTCTTGTTCAATACTGTCTATATGCAATACTTGTTTGTTTTTGAACTATAATAACGATGCATTGGATGTGTTTGTCTTGAAAAAATTCATTCGCTCTCGCTCTAATATGTTCTTATTTGCTTGTGATACCAAACTCTCAATGATAAAGCATGATGACTCTGAGGGGAGAATGACGAACACATAATACCAATAATCTCAAATGGTGTGCTTTCGAGTAAAACCCTGTTGATGATGTACAGGCATTGTTTCAAATTCCCAAACACTGGAGATATAAGGAAGTTAATCCCTTGCCAACCCCTTTTGAGCCTTGAGGTAGGAGTTTCTTTTCTATACGAAAAAACCCTCACATTTAACCAAGGGGCAGGGTAGTGTTCAGTTAACCTGATTGGGTGTTCAAAATTCAGCAGGACCTCGCACCTAAGGAAACAAAAATGGTTATCCTTCAAAAGGTTGAGAAAAAGTCGAGACCGCAATGGTCATCTCTCGCACAATAGGAGGTCAAAATATGACGGTACAACAACGACTATCCCTCGTCAACTAAGAAATGAGGCAGTCACAATCTTTCCAATGATAATAAATTGAAGACGTCTCATACGACTTGTTCAAAAAAAAAGAGAAAAATGAATCGAAAAGAAAGAGAGAAAAGAAAGCCTGCTAAGTCAACAAACTTGAAAACAAGTGACTTAGGCAAAAGTTAGGGCATCCCGCTGGACTTCAAACTCAGAATTCAAAAGAATTTGTCAAGGCAAAAGTTAGGGAAACAAAAAAGATCCTCAACAAAAGGGGCAAATTCGTGTGTCTATAAATTCAAGATCGTGTGATCAGACGCCAAGAATAAAAAGGTAAGTGACTGTCATGTCCAAACACCTTGTCGATTCCTCAATCGTCTCGAACTCCTCTTGAAGGATGAATGCTCGCGTCGAGTTAACTGAACTTAGGTTGGAGAACATCACGAAGAGGGTGGGCACCAATAAAATTTTGAGCCTATATATCTTTTTTTTTTCTAAAACCATTAACCTGGCCACGTTACAACCCTCAAAAGTCCTAATTGAAGCAGGGTTAATTCGAAAGCATACTATAACGAGAAAACGGTAAACCGACTCCTAGGAGTTTTGCTAAAAGATTTGAGTTGGTATCACGCCACTTTTCACAAAATCGATGTTTTGACATCCTTTCAAAAAAAAAAAAAATTTTCAAGACAAACATGAACTTTGCATTAGATTTATATTTCTCATACTAAACATTCTTTGCATATGAACAAGTACTTGACACCAGGAAAACTTCCATCATGAGCTGCAGATGAAAAGTTTAACCCTCTCAAGGGACAAGTTGTCTTCGGAACTCCGTTGAGTTCGAGCATGAACATCTCAAATTATAATCACCCTCAGGGTCACAAAAACGGTTGAAATACCCCATGGACTAAGCGTTCAGATATTCGGGGCAATCAAGCCAAGATTCAAAGGATCTCTCAAAACTGCTGAAATTACCAGGAGCCTTCACCCAAGCACAACTAGAATTACCTCCAACCCTGATCAACCAGAGGCATGATTCCTAAGTTCATGATACAGGGGCATGTTGCTTATGATAGCACGAATATCAGAAAGTCCCCCGATAGATAAAGCTGCAGAGACGTCTCGTACGCCCGACTCAGTCAGTCAAAAGCTTGTATATACAAGGGGCATGACATATCTCATCCATCAGGGGCAATCAAGTCAAGATTCCGAGAATCTCTCAAAGATGCAAAAAAAACAATCAGGGGCATGTATCCAAGTAAATCTTAGTCTATTTCCAATCAACATGGGGCATTGTCCTGGGCCAATGATTACGAGGGGCATGACGCCCATAGTGCACATCTCATAAAGTCCTCGCGAGGCGAATCTTTCCGAAGTCCCTACTAGCGGGGGCAAATCTATGCAAGTCTAGTTTGACACCTTGATCAATACTCAGTGGTGTGTCCTAATCAATATAAATCCAAGAATGACAGATAATATAATACTGGGGGCAATGTTCAAGGCATCCATGCCTTCCCACAGCTCCGATTTCACAAGATCATATCCCCACCGAGTAATCATTAAGAAGATATCTTCGAACATACTCGTCCCGACAAAGACATGGCTCCCCACTAGAGTTTACATCTTCAACACCACCGGTTCTCCGACACTTTGCTCTTCTCCAACATGGCTTACTAATATCTTTATCTCCAGTCAGGGTACATCAAGTTACTGGTTATCCCCAAGCAAGAATCATAAATTCCCAGCTGAGCATCTTCAAAACAAGATCAGACACCAAAACCACAAAGGCATAGAGATTTATTTTCTCAATCAAGACAACATAAAACACATATCATATGTCATAAACATATTCATACATTGCATACATTACCTCATAATGAATTCATCCATAACATACAAAGTTTCTCTTTTATTCTGAGGGACTCATTACATAATACATGCATCATGACATTGCATAACTATACCTATTGCAGGATACAGGCACAGACAAATGAACGAAATCTCCAACTTTCCAAGATCTAATTCAACTACTACGAACGGTACTGACACAGTCAACGCTCGAAGATCTAATTCATTTACCACGAACGGTAATGACACGATCACTTTCAAAGATCTAATTCAGTTACTACGAACGGTACTGACACGGTCAACGCTCAAAGATCTAATTCATTTACCACGAACAGTAATGACACGATCATTTTCAAAGATCTAATTCAGTTACTACAAACGGTACTGACACGGTTAACTCCCAGAGATCTAATTCTATCATCACGAGCGGTGTAGACACGATCACTGACCTTCCCAGTCTAATTCAGTTACTACGAACGGTACTGACACGACAAGAGAATCTAATTCTATCATCACGAACGATGTAGACATGATTATCTCTCTAAGATCTAATTCGGTTACTACGAACGGTACTGACACGATAAACTCTCAGAGATCTAATTCCATCATCACGAACGGTGTGGACACGATCAACTGCTTCTAAGTCTTATTCAGTTACTACGAACAGTACTGACACGACCAGCTCTCAGAGATCTAATTCCATCATCACGAACGGTGTGGACACGATCAACTATTTCTTAAAATCTAATTCAGGCACTATGAACGGTGCTGACACGACCAACTCTCAAAGATCTAATTCATCTACTACGAACGGTAATGACACGATCAACATTCAAATACTCCTCAACACAGGGGATCAGTCTAACGCACGACTTATCCTCCAACCTAACGCACGACTCATTTCTTCAACCTAACGCACGGTTTTCCAAACATCTGCTGATGCAAGCTAGACCCAGTCTAACGTACGACTCAACCTAGGTCTTTTCCTCAGAAACAGTCTAACGTACGACACGTTCTGACTCTTAAGTACATCAAGTCAGATGGCATCTTCAAGCCCATCTCCATCATACATCTTCTCGACACACCTGGATGGCATCTTTAAGCCCATCCCAGACAATTTTCTGTCAATATCCGGATGGCATCTTTAAACCCACCTCCGACAACATCATGTCAATCCAACTAGTGGCATCTTTGAGCCCATTCAAACCATCTCCGACATTATTCCCTGCACTAGCAAGTGCAAATTTTTGGGTATTTTAGTGTTCAATCCTCTTCCACCTTCAGATCCCGACTGGCGAATACGCCAATCTACATCTTCAGGTTTAAGAAGATTGAACAGGGGCAGCTGTCATACCCTAAAATTTGCCCACACTTTTCGAAATTTCAAAACTGTTTCAAAAAATTGGATTTTTATAAAATCTTGGTTTCATTTACATTGGCACCCTGAATTTTATAAATATTCGATTTAAAGTCTATTTTAAAATATAATAGTTTACTCTTAAATTATTTATATTTTAACAAATAGAAAATATTGGCCGATACTTCATATGCTTTCAATTGGCTTTTTTATTTCGAACAAATAATATAGCACAATTGGTAAGGAGGTAAGGTTAGCAAATACAAGGTCACAGGTTCGAATCCTACTTCTAACATTTTTTTATCTTATTTTCTAACTTTAGTTTTAATTTTATTTTCACTTGTTACTAAAAATCACAAAAATTGTTTTTTTTATTATTACTTTTTTTATATATTTATCTTAATTCATGCAATTCTTCATTCAAAATTAAAAAAAGAAAAAAGAAAATTGGTCGCCCATTTTTAATGCTTCTAGAAACCAAATCAATTTCTTTCAAAGCTTTAATAGCCATAAGAAACATGTTTTCATAAACTTAGAATTTTTTTCAAAATTACAAGGAAAGAATCATCAATTTTTATGGTCATCAAAAGCATGTTTTCTTGCCATGAATGTTCACTCCTCCACTCTATAAATTGACATCTTTTCTAACTCCCAAGGGGACGGAGACACGTACAAACACCACCCCTAACCTCTATCTCAAAACCTGCAGCTTTTCGTACAAACTTTTACTCAAAAAAAATCCCACACAACTTCTTTCACGTACATACAATCTGTCCAAATTCTCAACCATTGATCCTGAACTAATCCATCCCTTTCATCCACTGTATTCACTCATCACTAACCTTTTCATCCAATTCCAAAATCACATAAACCATGTTCATAAAACCAAATCATTCTTTTTTTCATAAACCAATACTACATAAGAGCCATAACTCATAAACCTTTAAAAACCAGTAACTCAGATCTTCATCACCACCTGCAGAATTTCTAAGCATAAACTTTATTAACATATATGCATCACAAGTTTTGTATACAGATTTTTGCAGGAACAAAATCGAGTTGACTTGAAAGAGAAAGATAAAAGCACAAAAATCAAATCCGGACGCAGATCTGGTTCCCTTCGTGTGACACCAAAATGGCCGCTGCAACTCCGACGTCGGCATTTCAGACTCGCCACTTCGATCCAGCCGCGCTGTCCTTCCACCACTTGCCACTCCGCTGGAGAACCAACACTCCATCATTCGTAGCACCACCACGCACAACCACGACATTTCACCGGTTCCAGAGGTTTCGTTTTCTTAAACGATTTTATTCATTGCCTTATTCTGTGAAGCTTAAATGATAAATGATTGAATTGTATGCCATCCATTATTTTGATGATTGCAGTTTTTTTTTAAAGTTTGTTGTGTACTGTTTTGTTTCTGGATTTAAGAAGAAGAAGTTAAGTTTGTGGTGAGAAGAAAGAGATAACGTGAGAGAGATGGGAGACAGAGATACAAAAGGGGGCGGTGGGGTCTTTGTGTGACCTAACATTTTCTATCTGTTTTAATTGGACGTGGGCTTTGAGGGCCCAATCTGAATTTTAACCCCTGTCTGCATCGAGCATACCCCCTCAGGATTAATTCATTTTTATTTTGGGCCAACACTTATCGGCCCAGCGCCCTTGATTATGTTTCCACCCCCATTTTACTTCTGTTTTTGAGCCCATCTTATTTTATTTTAATTGTTTCTATGTTAATTTTATTTCAATAATTATTTTAATTTCTACAATAAAGATACAAAAATAACAAAAACATCAAAAATATTTTATCATCTTTGAGTTTAAATTTTATTTTTCCCTATCATTAAAAAATACAAAAAAAATATATCGTCTTATTTTAATTTTAATTTCTCTTTAGAATTTAGCTTTTTAGATATCCTTTTTTTGTAAATTTCTTGATTAATATTTGTCCGCATTTTCGTCATGTTCTCATCCATTATTTTCTACCTTATTACTAATGTTTTATTTTTGATGGCGAGGTACCATCATTGAGGACATTGAATATTTTTGTGGAAATTCGCAAGTTACTTAACTTTGTATATTTGTTATTTTATCCTTGCGTTTTTATTAATGTGACTGCTTATGAGATGTAATAGTAATTTAGGATCTTTATTTTTATGCATTTTACTTTTCGCACTCCCCAATTTTTATTGTAATCCCCATCCCGAAGCCATGTAATAGCGTAGGACCTTTACATTCCGCACTTTAATTTTCTGTACAAATATTAACTATTAGATGCATGATAATAGGATTGTATGGTAAGACTTAAAACTGAACATAGATAACCTTAATTCAAGATCGAATAAATGAATTCAACACACCTTCACACATGCACCTTTAGGGTAATCCCTCTTTGTTGCCTTTGAATAATGGTCATGTCCCTCGAGCGTAAGGGTACTCTTAGCAAAGACTCTTATCAAATCAAATCATCATTGTCCCTTCGATAAAAAAGATCATAAGTCCCTCGATGACCCTTCGTTGTTGCCTACAGTAATATGATCTTGTCCCTCAGGTTGCCTTCGGTAAATGATGATAGTCCCTTCGAAAATTGCTAAGGTATCCATATAGTATTGCCTTCAATGACCATACGATGACCCTTCGATGTCCTGAATACGTCCAAATAAACAAGGATTTCCTACTTCTATATAGTATGGATAATCCTAGGAACCGTAAAAAGTATAGAAAAGGACCAATTAGTTAGGGTAGTGTTCTTAATCTGCCTAGCTCAACAAAAATATCTTTTCAACACTCTTTCGAAAAACTAAGGCTACGCATTCACGCTAAAGTCCTTATGCCCCTTTTCAACTCAAAACAAACAAACATGAGCTAAGCAAATTAAGAGCCCGTAGATAACTACGGATGAAAAGGGTGCTTGCACCTTCCCTTTTCATAACTTACCCCCGAGCCCGTTTTCTTTTTCAAAAGGTCTTTTTCTGTACTTTTTACCTTTCCTAACATTGGACAAAATAAAAGTCGGTGGCGACTCATGCTCACCGCAACATTGTTGCATATATAACAATAAAAGTCAGTTCACCGAGTTACAGCTATAATCATCTACGTTGACTAATCCATATTTCTTCCCTCTGACAGATGCTGTTTTGACTGGTCCAAACAGATCAATGTGCAGAAGTTCTAACGGCCTAGAGGAAGAGACAACATTCTTAGATTTGAATGCAAGTTTGGAGAACTTGCCCTTCTGATATGCTTCACAAAGAGCATCTAATTTGTATTTCAGATTTGGGAGTCCTCTGACCAGATTTAGTTTGTTAATCTGAGAAATCTTTCTCAAACTAACATGTCCTAATCTTCTGTGCCAGACCCATTGATCTTCGGAAACAGACATAAGGCAAGTCACCTTCTGCTTCTCAAGATCAGAAAGATCAATCTTATAGATGTTGTTCTTTCTCTTGCCTGTAAATAGGATTGAGCCATCCTTCTGACTTACAGCCTTGCAAGACTTTTGATTGAAGATTATGTCATAACCATTGTCACTTAATTGACTTATGGACAATAAGTTATGCGCTAATCCTTCTACAAGAAGTACATTAGATATGGAAGGAGAGTTACCAATACTTATGGTTCCAGAGCCAATTATCTTGCCCTTCTGATCTCCTCCAAACTTGACTTCTCCACCAGACTTAAGCACCAGGTCTTGGAACATAGACCTTCTTCCCGTCATGTGTCGCGAGCACCTAGAGTCCAGGTACCATGAGATGTTGTGCTTTGTCTTCTTTGCTGCCAAGGATATCTGCAACGGAAATTATCTTCTCCTTAGGTACCCACAACTTCTTGGGTCCTTTCTTGTTAGTTTTCCTCAAGTTC
Organism: Vicia villosa; assembly: GCF_029867415.1. Taxonomy (NCBI): domain Eukaryota; kingdom Viridiplantae; phylum Streptophyta; class Magnoliopsida; order Fabales; family Fabaceae; genus Vicia; species Vicia villosa. The sequence goes on along the minus strand of NW_026705219.1, from coordinate 794,813 downwards.
TGATTGAACTTGGGTTTAGCATAATAAACAACAGGAGGTACAGCATGATATTCTTTAGGTTTAGCAGCATGATATTTTCTAGGTTGTGTCACATGCTTCTTAGTGTGTGTAGCATGAAAGCTTTTGGCATGTGAAGTGAGCCTAATATCATGTGAGTGGCCATATTTGAATTGATCATACAATGGCTTATATGTGATTTTCATATCATCTATAGGTTCAAATTTGTGTGGGGTATCACCCTCATAGCCAATGCCAATCCTTTTGTTTCCAGAAACACCATATATCATAGAAGCAAGATGACTTCTGTCAATACTTCTAGATAAGAACTTTCTAAAGCTCGAGTCATATTCTTTCAGAATATGATTGAGACTTGGAATGGATTTTTCTGAATCAGAAGGAGATCCAATATCTTTGGATAATTTTAAACTTTTTCCTTCAGTTCAGAATTTTCCACTTCCAGCTTCTTAGTTTCAGAATCAAATAGCTTTTTCAGCTTTTTGTATTTGATACTAAGATGAGCCTTGAGTTCCAGAAGTTCTGTTAAGCTGGAAACTAACTCTTCTCTAGATAGTTCAGAAAATACCTCTTCAGAATCTGATTCTGATGTAGATTCTGATCCATCGTCAACTGTGGCCACCAGTGCAATGTTTGCCTGCTCGCCTTCTGAGTCTGATTCTGATTCTGAATCTGAATCATCCCATGTTGCCATAAGACCTTTCTTCTTATGAAACTTCTTCTTGGGATTCTCCTTCTGAAGTTTTGGACACTCATTCTTGTAGTGACCAGGCTCATTGCATTCATAGCATGTGACCTTCTTCTTGTCAAATCTTCTGCTTCCAGAAGATTCTCCACGTTCAGACTTCTTAGAACTTTTGAAGTTCTTGAACTTCCTATGCTTGCTCTTCCAGAGTTGGTTTACCCTTCTGGAGATCATGGACAGTTCATCTTCTTCTTCTGATTCTGATTCTTCAGAATCTTCTTCTTCAGCCTGAAAAGTGTAACACCCCACTTTCCCATATCGAAAATAACGACTTATGAATACATAAATAATCAGAGTAATGCGAGTAGGATGTCACATCTTCTAATCAATTCACTAAAACATCATTTTATTTTATTGTTCCTCATTAAAATAGAATATTCAATACTGCAGCGGAATTTAAAACAGCTTATTAATTTTCATGGCACCACGGCCTCAACAAATAAATCATATCCACTAAACAGGTGGTCCAACAATAATGTCAAAATCAAGATACGTAACAATTTAACATTTTACTGAAAAGAAAACAAAGCACAGCGTATCCCAACATTCCCGTGTTACGTATCAGAGCGACTCCTAAGACTCGATCAGGTAACACTCGACAATCCAAGCACTACTCTGGTACCTGGTTATCTGTACTCCCGAAGAAGCACAGACACAACAACAGAAAAGGGGTGAGAATTACATTCAATAAATACACGGTGAAATATCACATGGTTAAGGAGTAGTATCTACACCACGCACAAACACAATCATAAACAGATTCTCACTCCATCAATTAAACATCAACATCGTTACACAACATTTACAGTCAATCAGATGAATGAAAATGCAACTATCAACTCTACATGCATGTGGTACCAACAGAGCATAAGCCCCCAAGAATTGCCATTATTTTAGAGGCAATAACAAGGCATAAGCCTTCAACAACGCCAATACAGGCCAACAACAGAGCATAAGCCCTCAACGACATATGTATGCAATATGAACATCCAATCAACACAACTCAACAACACAAGGCTTCAGCCCTCAACTCATTGCCATTTAGGCTATCAACCAACTCAACAACATGCAACTATAATTTCATTTTCTTGAAGTTACATTCACCAACAATCAACACAAACTTATCACATTATTCTAGGTCCGAAGCATAACTTTTACAGTTTCTCTACGTTTACCTAAGCCCAACCATTCAAGGAACTCATAAAGGTATTCATCTCACTCAAGAATTAGAAGAAAATCACAAAAATGGAAAATTATGCACACTAGCGTAACCATACGCGTATAGCTATCCCATACGCGTATGCCCCTTCCCCATACGCGTCCCATCAGGACCAGTTTTGCACTAAAAATTCTCCCATACGCGTATCACTCTTCCATACGCGTATGGCCTCCCTTCCATACGCGTACCATACGCGTTTCACCAGAAGTTGTGCTATGCTGGGACAGGGCTGCGTATCATACGCGTATAGCCCCCTGGGTGTGTCCCTCATACGCGTATGGTCCCAACCCATACGCGTATCATACGCAAACTGACAGGAAAACTGTCTGTCAAAGTCTGCACTCGCACCAGTTCGTTCTCACTCGTTTTCATCACTTCCAGTCTGCGATTTCAGGTCCAAAACATCATATTTTCACCCATTAACTCACTCCCTTCATCTAGATTCACTAACCTATTATACTACATCAGTTTTAACATGATGACAACTCAATTCCTACTCATCAAATTGGACAGTTTCACATTCAGGTTCAGTTCCTCTTATGAGCACAACAACAACTCAACCAACACCCAACACCACATCATAATTCATCAATCCAAACAGAATTTCGTCCACAATCATACAATACTCATTAGTCATGAAGAACATCATACAAATCAAATCAATTCACACATCAAAGAAGGAATCAGACATATAAATTATGAATCCTAAAGAGGGAAAGGAACCCTCACTACCCTCTCATGTTGTTATCACCATTTAAAGAACCCATTCTCCCCCCTTACCTTAGGATTGAGCTTTGATCCTTCAACAATGGTGGAAGTCTCCTTTCTCTCTTGCCCTAGCCTCTTTCTCTGTTTCTACGTTCTTCACAATTTTTGCCAAAAGAAACTATTCCTTCTAATTTTCTTTATTTTTATTAATCCTTCACTAATCCTTAATTTGCTACTGGGCTTACTACACACCCTCCCAATTACTAACCACTACTTGACCCAAATAATTAGTTAATCATTTTACTACTTATAAATAATTACTAAACTAATATAATAATAATTAAAATATCAGTTTAAGCACCCAACACACCAAACAACTACGTAATAAAATAAATATCAAAAATCGGGGCGTTACAAAAAGCGTTAGTGCATTTTTTATAATTAGATTTTAATGCAATAGACTTACCTTTCTTCTGAGGTTCATTAGCATCCAGCTCAATTTCATGACTCCTCAGAGCACTGATCAATTCTTCAAGAGAGACTTCATTCAGATTCTCGGCAATCTTGAAAGCAGTCACCATAGGACCCCATCTTCTTGGCAAGCTTCTGATGATCTTCTTGACATGATCATCCTTGGTGTATCCCTTGTCAAGAACTCTTAATCCAGCAGTTAGCATTTGAAATCTTGAGAACATTTTCTCAATGTTTTCATCATCCTCCATCTTGAAGGCTTCATATTTCTGGATCATGGCAAGAGCTTTGGTCTCCTTGACTTGGGCATTTCCTTCATGAGTCATTTTCAATGATTCATATATGTCATAGGCAGTTTCTCTGTTTGATATCTTCTCATATTCAGCATGAGAAATAGCATTCAGCAGAATAGTCCTACACTTGTGATGATTTTTGAATTCTTTCTTTTGATCATCACTCATTTCTTGTCTTGTCAGCTTTACTCCTCTAGTTTTCACTGGATGTTTGTAACCATCCACCAGAAGATCCCATAAGTCACCATCTAGACCAAGAAAGTAACTTTCAAGTCTATCTTTCCAATATTCAAAGTTTTCACCATCGAATACTGGTGGTCTAGTGTAACCATTGTTACCATTTCCATTGTATTGCTCAGCAGAGCCAGATGTAGATGTAGGTGTTGGATCTTCACCAGCCATCTTGACTTAAGCGTTTTTCTCTTCCTGAATCTTTTCTAAACACGGTTAAGTGCTTGCACCTTAGAACCGGCGCTCTGATGCCAATTGAAGGATAGAAAAACACTTAGAAAGGGGGGGTTTGAATAAGTGTAGCTTTAAAACTTGTAAGATAAAACAATTTGCACAAGGATTTTTATCCTAGTTCGTTGTTAACTAAACTACTCCAGTCCACCCCCTTGGAGTGATTTACCTCACATGAGGATTTAATCCACTAATCACACTTGATTACAATGGTTTTCCACTTAGATAACCTCTAAGTCTTCTAGAGTATTCTGATCACAACCTGATCACTCTAGGAACACAATGCTTAGATACCCTCTAAGACTTTCTAGAGAATCCGATCACAACTTGATCTCCTCTAGTTCTTACAAATGAATGTAAACAAATTCTTATAAGAGTTACAATGCTTCTTAATAAGCTATTATCATAACTGTGATTTTTCTCTTAAGTTAAAGCTTAATCTCACTAAGATATTACAACAACAATGTAGTGAGTTTGAAGATGAAGTTTGAGAGCTTTTAGAATTTGACAGCGTTTCTGTATGTTTGCGCAAAAAGTTGTTTTCAGCTTCTCATCAGAACTTCTATTTATAGGCGTTTGAGAAGATGACCGTTGGGAGCATTTAATGCGTTGCATGATCCGTATAGCATTGCATTTAATGTTTCACTCTTTTGTCAACTACCTCGAGCCTTGCTTTCGCTGTGTCTACTGAAGTTGCCTTTAATAGCTTCTAACATTCCTTTTGTCAGTCAGCGTAGCCTGCCATCTTGTACTTGCTTCTGATCTGATGTTTGTGTAAACAACGTTTGAATATCATCAGAGTCAAACAGCTTGGTGCAGAGCATCTTCTTGTCTTCTGACCTTGAAGTGCTTCTAGCGTGATACCATGAGAACTTCAGTGCTTCTGCTTCTGATCTCAAGTTCTTCTGATGCTTCAATAGACCATGTTCTGATTCTGCTTGACCATCTTCTGATGTCTTGCGAGAGCATGTTCTGATGTTGCATACTTGAACCTTCTGAGTCAGTGCTTCTTGCGCTGAATTTGTGCATACTCTTTATATATTTCCTGAAATAGAAATTGCATAGAATTAGAGTACCACATTATCTCAAGCAAAATTCATATACATTTTTATCATCAAAACTAAGAATATTGATCAGAACAAATCTTGTTCTAACATCCTATAGAGTGATATCCAACGAAAATAATTTCCTCTCCCTTGTCGTCCAACTTCTTTCTAAGTTGACCCGACACATGTCTATAAGCCACCGAAGCAAAAACTCGCAAATAACTTAGATTCGATTTGAATCCACACCAAACCTCTTCCGGTGTAAGCTTCTCAAGCTTCTTTGTCGGACATCGATTCAACAAGTACGTGGCTGTAGAGACCGCTTCTCCCCATAGTTCCTTCGGTAGATTTTTACCGCTTAACATGCTTCGAACCATGTTCATAATTGAGCGATTTTTCCTCTCGGCAATACCATTTTGTTGTGGCGTATATGGTGGTACAACCTCACGCAGTATACCCTCTTCATCACAATACTTCCCAAACGCAACCGAGGTATAATCACCTCCACCACACGTTTTGAGAATCTTCAACTTGTGACCACATTGCCTCTCCGCCACGGACTTAAACCTTTTGAAGACATCAAACACCTCATCCTTTCTCTTGATGATGTAAGTCCATATCTTCCTACTAAAATCGTCAATGAACGTGACAAAATATCTATTGCCACCGAATGTGTCTACTTGCATAGGCCCACAAACGTCGGAGTACACCACCTCAAGGTGTGCTTTGGTCCTTTGACCTACATCCTTTCTAAAACTCCCTTTGTGTTGCTTTCCCTTACACATTCCACACACAACTCAGCTGGAATATTGATGTGTGGCATCCCGGTAACCATACCTTCTTGTTGCAACGCTTTGAGATCACAAAAATTCAAGTGACCGAGACGATAGTGCCATAACCACTCCTCTCTACTTGAAGTTGTAGTTAAACACATATGCTCCAATACTTTCAGCTCAACCTTGAAAGTCCTATTGGTAGCCATAGGAGCCTTTAGGATCAACACACCACTAGCATCGGCAACTCGCAAGATCTTATCTTCCAAACGTATATTGTAACCTTTCTCAAGCAATTGTCCAACACTCAAAAGGTTACACCTAATACCTGGAATATATAGCACATCCTTGATCATAGAATGTCCACCATTCTTTTTCTCGATCAACACATCACTGACACCTTCGACCATGAGAGTGGAATCGTCCGCAAACTTCACTTTATTTTTTGCCACTTGATTGATTTGCACAAACCAATCTTTTCTCCCCTTCATATGCGTTGAACAACCAGAGTCTAAGTACCACTCCTCACTGCCCTGGGTTTCATCTCGAACCAAAATCATCACATTTTGTTCCGAGCCCAAATCTGCCGCGTTTTCTGCACTACTGCAGCTGCTGTCTCGTGACTTGCAGCTGCTGTCCAGCACCTCTGTCATGCCACCAAACTCATCGGTAATCATCATCAAGAGTGTGGCTTTATCATCCACCTCTTGCCTCGCAACCTTGGCTTCACCCCTTTTAGATTCCCACTGTTTAGCACCACACTTTGCTTGGAAATGCCCAAGTTTCTTACATTTCCAGCATTGTATTTTGCTCATGTCTCTCAGTTTTCCACCTTTCGCGTTGCTCCGATCACCATAACCATTTGAGTTGCTACTCTCACCCTTTTGTCCCTTCGAATTTTGAGAATCACCACCACCTTGATTCCCTTTCGAATTCCATTTCCCTTTCGAACCTTTACTCTTTTCATTGAAACGAGCTTGCAAAGCTATCTCCACCTTTGCCTTATTGCTTCCTCTCTCGTCCATTCTTTGTTCATGTGCTTCTAAGGAACTTTGAAGCTCATCCTTGCTCAATGACGCAAGATCCTTCGACTCTTCAATAGCCACTACAATGTTGTCGAATCTTGACATTAAAGAACATAAGATTTTTGACACAACATTCTGCTCTAAAATAGTTTCCCCACACGATTTGATTTGATTCACCAAACGCGTAATACGGGTCACATAATCGTTGATCGTTTCCTTCTCTTCCATTTGCGTTAACTCGAATTGCCTCTTGTGAGTTTGTAACCTCACAACCTTCGCCTTCGCAGCTCCAACATATGCTTTCTCCAGAATTAACCAAGCTTGCCTCGCGGACTCGCAATCACCGACCTTTTCGAAATTATCACTATCGACGCAAGAGTTTATCAAGAAGAGAGCTTTGTGATCTTTCTTCTTCTCTTCCTTGAAGGTGGCTTAAGGTGCAGATGTGGGTTCAGCCCCAAGTGGTGTGACACCATTGTTGGCGATATCAAGAACATTTTGATATCCAAACAACACTTTCATTTGCTTAGACCACTTATCATAATTCTTCGAATCAAGAATCGGTAAATTGGTAGGGATTCGATCATTGGTACTTATTGTTGCAGCGGAATCAGATCAGAACCAGTGCTCTTGATGCCAAATGTTGGAACATACGAATCAAATTAAAGTTTATCAATGGAGAAAATGAACAATTGAAGAAGATGAAGATTAAAGAAATTGAGAGAGAATAAGAGAGAGAGAGAGAGAGAGAGAGAGAGTGGGAGAGAGAGAGAGAGAGAGAGAGAGTAATTGAGGATGAGTAGACAAATTGGCATTTAACAATAATAGGAGTAATGAGCTCCTTATATAGTACATGTTACAAAAGTGATTGGAATTAACAAACTGCCAAAACAGAAACAGAAAAACAATTCAGCTTCAGTATAACCAGTTACGGCAAACAACGTAATTGATTACACTACTACAACAACGCTAATAAATCTGTTTCACGGGTTCGTAACCGATTTTGGCAAACAGCGTAACCGGTTACGCCAACTGAAGTGTTAAAAACCAGCCGTTTTAACACTTATCACCTTAAAATTTTGAGTTGAGGTTAGTCTTGTTTATCAAAATATTAAATTAAATCTATGTAATTAAATTCGTTGTTGTGAGTCTTTAGCGAATCCATATTATTAAATTTGAATATTTTGTTTTAAGTTCGAATTTCAAACTTCATCGTTTTGTATGTGTATTATTTAAGATTATTATTAATTATTAAAAAAATTAGGAAGATAGAAATGGGACCCCAATTAATGTGAAGATCGAATAAAATAGGAGATAAATATAACTAATTTAATTCATCAAATTGGTTATTGGTTGTATATGGAGAATTCTTTTTCCTTCTCTATATACCCCACACCCATCTCTTTCTTGAAGTAGAAATTTGGAAAAAGATTGATATCAACTCTCACAAAATTTTGCATAATCTTTTAGGGTAAAAAGGATATAAAAATCACTTCTCGTCTCTATAATCACTCATTGGAATTCATGCCCCACGTAGCTTATTAACCCAATGAAACATAAAAATCTAATTATTGAAAAGTTTCATTTAATTTAATCATTGCTTTTCTTTCTCACTAATTATGGTTTATTAGTTAAATCAAATAAAGTGATACGACTTTTGAAACCAGTCGTACACTCAAAACATTTTGGATTATGCTTACCTGCTTGCTTAGACATATATAGTCAACTTATCTTGCTTTTTTAGTTTCAGATAATAATATAAAGTGAAAAGTAAGAAATAATATACCTTTTATGCTAAATATTCGATTTTCACATTAAAAAGGAAACTTTTTGTAATATATATATATATATATATATATATATATATATATATATATATATATATATATATATATATATATATATATATATATATATATATATATATATATATATATATATATATATATATATATATATATATATATATATATATATATAATAGCCTAATTTTGTATAAAAAAAATTTCATAAATATCTCAAATAAAAATTTGATTTGAATAGTTATTCAGAATTATTGTTTTTTTATAATTTAATTTTATCAATTTATCGTTATTTGATTTTATCATTCTTTATAGTATTGTACTTTGATCTATCGCTTACAATTATCTTGATGTGAATCACTACCAAGATGAATCGAATCACGATCCAATAAATTTTTTTGAAAGTCACTTTTGGTTATATGATTCGAATTATGTAATTGTTTGATGCAAATTACATGATTAAAATTAAGATCTGAATCAAACAAGCAATTTTTAAAATTTATCATCTTGATTCAACTCATTCTTTCATATGATTCAAATATAGAATTTGACTCGAATCAACTACTTAATGCTTCACCTATTTCGTGTCTTACCTCTAACACCTATATAAGTCATTGTGTCTATATACTCAATAGATGGTTCAATCATAATCAATAAAAATAATATTTTCACAAATCTAGAAAAATCACGAGTGTTCTTTCTTTCACACCCTCTCTCTCAAGTCAAGTTTATAGAAAAACTTCATAGCATATTGATTGAGTTAGTCCTATTTTAAAAGTTATGTGAGATTCTTCATATGACCAATTATCTTCAATCTTGAACCAAGAACCTCATTGTTGTAGTACTCAACTCTAAAGATTGAGTGTTGAGTGGTAGTTGTAAGGTACTTAAGGAAGCTAATTTTTGTGTGAAGTTTTTTATGCGTATTAGATTAAAGAAATAATTTTTGTGATTATGGTGTCTAGAGATCATCTCCCACAAAGAAAAAGATTATTTTCTTCTCTAATGAAGACTTCGACAAAATTAAGTTCAGGTTGTTGCAGACGAAGTTGATAATTTCTAAAATTATTCAGAAGAACAACGGTTTAAACAAAGAAATTTCAATAGGGTTGAGTGAAAACTGACGCGGACGAAATATTGGAGTAGAACTTTGGATCTAGGAAGGAAATTGACTCAAAATCGAATGAAGATCTTATAAATTTAGCAGTTTTTAGTGTTCTTCTACAACATAAGGGAAATCCAAATTTAGACCTCTGTTTGCTTAGTATTTTATCTTGAAGTATTCACAGCTATCTTAATTGTTTGTTGTTACAAAAATTCTTGTATAAATTTATGAAATAGTGGAAGACCTAATGAATTTTTAATGGTTCACCATTGAAGATTGGACTAAGTGTAAAGCGGGGACGAACACGTTGAACCAATATAAATCTGGTGCACAATCTCTCTTAAATTCTAGTATAAATTTGCATGACTTAGAATTTATCACTTTGTAGAATTAAATATTGCTAATTTTTATCTATTTATAGTGATTTATTGTGTTAACATAAGTCTGTGATAAATTTAATCATTTGAATTTTTTTTCTTAAATTTTTAGATTAAGTGAGTTCCTTTCATATGATATAACCTGCAAACTTAAACATGCAAGTTGCCATCAAGACACTCACATTCATCAAACAAGCATCAATAAAAAGCTTTATTTCACAAAATTCACTTCGGAAGGGTTTCACAAATCCTAATTGGAGTGCTTGGATATATATATATATATATATATATATATATATATATATATATATATATATATATATATATATATATATATATATATATGAGGAGGGATCAAATTACACCCGAAGAGTTACACCACGAGTTACACTCGTTCAAAAACTACATCTCGAATTAATATTTTTTAAATTCAACCGTTTGATTGAAACATAATATCATATAGATCATACCTATAAAGTTTGAGCTTAATCTATAATGATTTACTATATCATCAAGATATCCAAAGATTAACGTTAAAATGAGCTTTTGTTGAAAGAGTATTGTGGTGTACTTTTCGTTATTATCGTATCCACAGGGATTATTGCGATATCACCGCCGTTCTATAGCCTATTTTGTCTTGAGTTAATGTTACTTTAGTTTTAGGTTTGCAAAAGATCATTCAATTCTTTTAGTAGCAAAGAGTAAATTAATGAAAGTTCTAAGTTAAAGAAAATGTATCAAGATTCGATTTCATCGACCTAAATTTGTATGTCTCCTTATAAATATACGTATATGAACATGGTAACGATCAACATAATTACGTATCGACGCCTATATCATCCGTGTCCGCAATGATATAGTTAGATTTACCGTATTGTTTAACCGACGATTTCTCCATCCTTTAAACAATACAAATAACGTTTTAAAACCGATACTAAGTAAACATCAAACGCTAAATCCATGTCTGCAATTTATAGTTTGATAGATGATAAAGTTAGATCTAGATACAAATATTGATGTCTCAAACACTTATACCAAAGAAAAAGCTTTAATAAACAAACTAAACCATCTATATTGATCATCACTTGTTCATACATAATATATTCACAAGAACACATACAAAAAGCTAGGAAGATTACATCTTATCTTGATACAAAAGAGATTTAGCTATCCATGAGAATGGTAGCTTGCTCAAGAAGTAAAGGATGAAGATCAACAAGCATCAAAGGCGATTAATCGACGATCAAAGCTTCCAATCTTCAACTATTAGTTTGCTACAGTGATTAGGGTTTATGAGCTCTTAAGAATGTAATGTCCCCCTCCAAAAATCAGAATTACTCTTTATATAGTAAAATCATTTTCTGTCTAGGGCGCGTCGCGCCCTCCAGCGCGCTTCGCGCCAATACACTTAAAAAATTTAAACCGCCCATGCGCGTGACGCGCGCAACTCTCTGCTTTGAAGCTCCAAAATATCTTGCCCAGGGCGCGACGCGCCCACATCTCCGCGCGACGCGCGCTTACTTCTGCCAGGCACTCTCTTGCAAAGCTCAAAACAAGCTCCAAACTTCCCTAAAATTGGCTAAAACCTACAAAATCATAACTAAAACACATATTAACATAAAATGAAAGCTTAATATTATAAACTATAAATAATTATCTAAAACTTCAGGGAATTGTACGAATATCCGATAAAAACGGTCGAAAGGTGCCATTAATTAAACTAAATATAAACACAATTTGGCACCTAACAACTCTCCCCAACTTAAACTCTTGTTTGTCCTCAAACAAAACAATGATAAATTACCGGGAACACAAAATATCACAAATGAAACAGCAAGGTAGAAACAAGAACAATTGAATGGTTCAAATTCCAAAAGTACACAAAGATCAATCCTTACCAGTTTTCATCAAAGTACCATGATAACAATGCTAATCCTATATACAAATTCTATGTCAGAAATTCCACAAAGCAAAAGAAGTTCAAGAATGTATCACACCTACGTATTTCTCTACTGAGAGAACAAAAATGGAGGATCCTAACACTCACCAGACAATGACGCAAACACACCGAATTAATTATAAACTCATCTAAGCATAAGACATATAAAAAAGTGTATAAGCATGAATCACTAAGGACTTTCGGGTTGTAGCTTGGCTTGGTTAACAAGGAAGTGTCTCATATCTCACGGCCATTGAATCGAAAATGTCAAAACCTAAGAAAGCATTCAAATTCAATTATCACAACCTAAACAACCAAGTTTACCACATTATTCATTACTTGCTCAAGGGTCACAAATTTTTTTCTTTCTTTCTTTTTTTTTTTTTTTTTTTCATATATATTTTTTTTTCTACTCTTTTTCTTTTCTTTATTATAAACATAAATATATATACCCCTTGAGCACTATCTTTTGATATATCCTCACCAATGTACACCTTTATTTCATTCTCCCCAACTTGTATATTACCAAGACATCACTAAGAATGCTCCATATTCTAAGGCAAAAAGGAATCAATCCTTACCATATCAAATGGCAACAGTTCAAGGTAGAAAGAAAAGAAAGTCATCAAGATTCTATCAAAAATCGGTATAGAGATCTATATACAACATAAGCTTAACCGATAAGAATCTTGGAAAACGGCTCAAAGTGGTTAGCAAATACTCACACACTCACCGGGTAGGTTACATTTGGATTGGAAGTTTTTCTCATAGTGCAGAACAAAACGCCTTGATCACTTTCATGCTTAACACAATTTAATAATAATGCAAGATTAATCATAATAAAAACGAGTTAAAACGCACATTGCTGGTATCCAGCACAATTTATATATATACACAGTGGAAAGTCTCCTCACAACTACAGCTAGGCTAAAGTGATTCACAATTGAACTAATTTTATCCACAGAAATTAATGACACCTAATTTGTACAATTAAAAGCATCACAATCAAAGGTACTTGATAAATAAAACGATAAAGGATGTACCTTGCGCGTACAGTTTTCAACTTATATCATCACCACTCAAATTGTGTTGCATCATCCAAATTCATCGTGGCAACAAAAATTCGTGTTCCAGCTAATTAATCATCAGGACAACTTATCAAACCATTATTTCTAAAATATAAACACTAAACTAAAATAAACTACTTAAAAATAAATAAATGCAAAAATAAAATAAACTGAACTTATATAAAATAAAAACCACACCAAACGGTGTTAATTATCCAAAGGCGTAAACTTAGCCTTTCAAAGTACCTCATCCACCAGGATGGAACAAAATTAAAAACAAAGACAACTAAAAACTGTTCTAATATAAAACTAAAAACAATAAAACATAAAGCAATAAAAAATAAAGTCTACTCCTCATCGGAAGTCTCCGGATCATCCTGCTCCATCCCCTCCTCAGGATCTGGCCTGCCCTCAGGCCATGAAGCATAGGCAGATAAATCATCCCTGGAACCAACAGGCTGCTGCAGAGAAAGCTGCCGGATAGAAACCTGCAAAAACATAAACGCTCTCTGATGCGCCATATGCATCTGATAGTTCCAATCACTTGCATCACCATACTGTGGACCAGCAGGCGGTGCAGCAGCAACCGGAACAGCTTGAGAAGCATCGGGAAGGTCAGATGCACCAGCAGCAACACCAAAAGGACGACCTCCAGGCAAACAGTACCTGTTAGCAAAAATATCATCTATAACACCATCCATGGGAATCCTACCACCAGGTGGAAACCGGACATCATCCTTCCTGCACAAACCCATTATTAAACCGGGAAAAATCAACCTACATTTCACCCCATCTCCATGAAGAGTCCCATTCAGGGCGACTCTTTTCAGCTCGTTCGCCACAATCCTGGACACATCAATGTTATCACCATTCAAAATACCCTGAACCAAACCTGCCGTATCAATGGTGAGGGAAGAAGTGTGACTCCGTGGCCTAATGTTGTAAAGGACCACCGAAGTCACCAACTGAGCCTCCTCCGTCAACTGACTACGAGTAAAAGTCTTTGGCAGCCCAGCTTTAGTCAGAGTATAGGTGAAACCAGTCCTGCAAATCCTCTCCCTAATACTCTCCACGTCCCAGTTTCCTCTATTCAACCTGGGATGGTACTGGCATTCTTCTACCAAAGCAAGAGGGTTATCCAGAAAATAAAAAATAGCCTCTTTGCTAAAATCAATGGCCTTACCTCTCACCCATGTTTTAAACGGGTAAGCTTCAGTACCTGACCAACCGCTCGGAGGCAAGGCGTTTGCGTAGAATTCTCTGACAATCTCCACCTGATAGAATTTTGGTGGAGCGAACAGCTTGTCCCAGAATGTTTCAGACAAAGCAGTCCACGCCCTTTGGAAAAGGCCGTGGTCAATAGGAACCACCGTGCGTTCACTCCACACAACTCGGCTTTCAAGCTCATGGTACCTCGCCTCTTGCTCCGGACCTAGAAACTTCGTCCGATCAAACCTGCCAGCTTGTGAGGAAGATCCCTCACCAGATCCAGTCTTCTTTCTCTTCAAAAAGGGTGCCATTCCTGCACAAATTCAAATCAAACCAAAACACACAAAATTGAAACAAAGTTAGCATATGCTCAAAATTAACAGCACAATTCAAGCCACAGTCATCATCAATCATCAAACAGACCCTATCTACACCCCAAACAACATAAAAAAATTTCAAAAATGAACCCAGGGCGCGACGCGCGCTGAACAGGGCGCGACGCGCGCTCTGCGAAACCCAGAATAAAACTTCATTTTTCTGCAAAACAGAAAAGAAGAACTTGCTTCTCCTCCCCTCTAAGGGTTCCAGCAGGCTAAAGATACAGCAAAAGGATGTCTTCTACCCTAGTTTTTCAAAATCTATCAAAAATTCCTAAATCTAAAAACCTAAACTTCTAAAACTTAAACTAATGGAAATAGAAGGGAAGAAAGAACATACCTTTGATGATGATGACAATAAAGCAACGAAAATAGTGAGAGAATGCAGTATAATGCAAGAACAAGGTGGTGTTTTGGTTGAACTTTCTTGACACAAAGAGGAAAAAGGGTTTGAATGGAGGCAAAGACCCCCAAAAACCCTACTAACTCTTCTGCCAACGAAACCGGGTCGGGCCCAGCATGGGTGGGCCCAAATCAAAATTATTTTTTTTTTCAAAAATATACACAGCGCGCGACGCGCGCAGAATTGGCGCGACGCGCCCTCATCTCTGCCAGGAAGGGGCTCTTGAATTCACCCAGCGCGCGACGCGCGCATATGGGTGCGGCGCGCGCTACACCAGAAACAGCAGAAAAACTGCATTGTTTCAGCATGCCCAAAAATACCGGTAGATCGTTTCTGGCTCGACGACAACTCAAAAATCCCACCTGCACAAAGAACACAAATACAAGTGAATATATACAACTTGGGGTGCCTCCCAAGAGCGCTTTGTTTAACGTCGGTCAGCTCGACGGTTAAAGGCAATCAAGGATCGCCAAACGATAAAACGCAAGTTTCACGATTAAAATCGCTTCCTCGATAAACCTTCAACCTCTGACCATTTACTACCCACTCTTGGTTTGATTTTTGGTCCTCTATCACAATAGCCCCTTGGCTTCTCACTTCTTTGACCAAAAACGGTCCGGACCATTTAGATTTCAACTTTCCCGGAAAAAGTCTTAACCGGGAATTGAAGAGTAAAACTAATTGCCCTACCTTAAAGTCCTTCATTCTAACCTTACTATCATGATAGAATTTGGTTTTTTCTTTGTAAATTGAATTAGACTTATAGGCATGCAATCTCATCTCTTCCAACTCATTTAATTGGATTTTTCTTCTCTCTCCACACAACTTGTGGTCAAAATTCAAAAGCTTCAAGGCCCAATATGCCTTATGTTCTAGTTCTACGGGAAGGTGGCAACTTTTACCATACACCATTTGGAATGGTGTAAGACCGATCGGTGCTTTGAAAGCGGTCCGATACGCCCACAAGGTTTCATCTAACTTCATTGACCAATCCTTCCTAGAGCTAGACACAGTTTTCTCAAGAATTCTCTTAATCTCTCTATTGGTCCTCTCAACTTGCCCATTAGTTTGTGGATGATATGGAGTAGTTACCTTGTGCTTTACTCCATATTGCTCCAACACTTTTTCAAGCGGAGCATTACAGAAATGAGATCCACCATCACTAATTATCACTCTTGGCGAGCCAAACCGCGAAAATATATTTTTCTTCAAAAACTTTATCACGGTCTTACCATCCGCTTTGGGTGAAGCAATCGCTTCCACCCACTTAGACACGTAATCCACAGCTACCAAGATGTATTCATTTGACATTGAGGAAGGGAATGGTCCAACAAAATCAATGCCCCAACAATCAAATACTTCTACTTCTACAATACTTTGGAGGGGCATTTCCTCTCTTTTCCCTATTCCACCAGTTCGTTGACAACTGTCGCATGAGGCAACATGGTGGTAAGCATCTTTGAACAAAGTAGGCCACCAAAATCCCGATTGAAGGACTTTTGTGGCCGTACGCAAACCATTAAAATGACCACCATAAGGCGAATTGTGGAAATGCCACAAAATGCTTTTTGCCTCCTCATCCGCGACACATCTTCTCAAAAGATTGTCACTACTCAACTTAAACAAGTGAGGATCATCCCAAACATAAAAATTAGCATCGTTTAAAAACTTTTTTCTTTGATTCCAAGTTAGATCCTCCGGTATCCAGCTAGATGCTTTGTGATTAGCCATATCTGCGAACCAGGGTCTAACTTCTTGTACCATGTACAGTTTTTCATCGGGGAATTCTTCCCTCACTTCTTTTTCATTGTTTGTCACCTCGGTATTCACTAACCGAGACAAATGGTCCGCAATCAAATTTTCTGTACCTTTCTTATCTTTCACTTCAAGATCAAATTCTTGAAGCAAAAGAATCCACCGAATAAGCCTCTGTTTTGAATCAGGCTTGGTGAGAAGATATTTGATTGCGGCATGATCAGTGTAACACACCACTTTAGAACCAATGAGGTAAGAGCAAAACTTTTCCAATGCAAATACAATTGCGAGCAATTCTTTTTCGGTAGTGGCATAGTTAATCTGTACCTCATTTAAAACTTTGCTCGCATAATGTATAGCATGGAATTGTTTGTTCTTCCTTTGGCCTAAGACCGCACCAACCGCATAGTCACTCGCATCGCACATGAGTTCAAACTCAAGCGACCAATTAGGAGCGACAATTATGGGTGTGGTGGTCAAATTTGCTTTAAGTTCTAGGAAAGCTTTTAGACATGATTCATCAAAATTAAATTCCATACCTTTGTTGAGCAAATTACTCAAAGGCTTTGCGACCTTGGAGAAATCCTTGATGAATCTTCTATAGAACCCAGCATGTCCCAAGAAGCTCCTTATGCCTTTCACATTCACCGGAGGGGGAAGTTTTTCAATAACTTCAATTTTTGCCGGATCGACCTCAAGCCCCTTTGAAGAAACCTTGTGGCCAAGAACAATCCCATTCGTCACCATGAAAGTGCATTTCTCCCAGTTGAGAACCAAATTTGTTTCAATGCATCTCTCCATTACCACATCAAGGTTCTTTAAGCACAAGTCAAATGACGACCCGTACACAGAAAAATCATCCATGAACACCTCAATGCTTTTCTCGATCAAATCTGAGAAGATAGCTTGCATGCACCTTTGAAATGTTGCAGGAGCATTACATAGTCCAAATGGCATTCTTCGGTATGCGAAAACGCCAAAAGGACATGTAAAAGCAGTTTTCTCGTGGTCCGCCGGATTCACTGATATTTGATTGTATCCCGAATAACCATCCAAGAAACAATAGAAATTTCTTCCGGCTAACCTCTCTAACATTTGATCCATAAAAGGTAATGGAAAGTGATCTTTTCTTGTTGCTTGGTTCAACCTCCTATAATCAATACACATACGCCACCCGGTCACCGCTCTCGAAGGAATCAACTCATTCTTCTCATTTCTCACAACTGTCAATCCACCCTTCTTAGGAACCACATGCACCGGGCTCACCCATTCGCTATCGGAGATGGGATAAATCATCCCCGCCTCTAATAACTTCACAACCTCTTTTCTAACAACTTCTTTCATGGTTGGATTCAATCGCCTTTGAGGTTGTGCCACGGGACGAAAATCATCTTCTAACATAATCTTATGCATACAATAGGCCGGACTAATACCCTTCAAGTCGGATAAAACCCATCCTATTGCTTCTTGATTCTTTGTCAACACTTCCTTCAATCGATGCTCTTCCTTGTTAGACAAACCACTATTAATGATAACCGGCTTAGTAGAATTGTCACCGAGAAACACGTATTTCAAGTGAGATGGTAACACATTCAACTCCACCTTTTTCTCTTCAACTTTAGGTTCATCCTTCAACTCTTCAATTTGAGTTTCAAATGGATTCATCTCCTCACAAGCCTCTAAATTTCTCAAGCAATCTTCAATTTCCTTCTCTTGATCTTTGGTGAGAACTTCGAGAGCTTCCATTAAAGTCTTCTCAAGAGGATTTGACAAGTGCATTTGATTCTCCACTTTCATAATAGCTCTTTCGGTAGCATCGATTCTAAAACAATCATCCTCATCATTAGGATGCTTGATGGCTTCAAAGAGATCAAGACATAATTCTTCATCTTGGTACCTTAATTTCATTAAGCCATCATCAATATCTATCATCATTCGGGCCGTCTTCATAAAAGGCCTTCCTAAGATCAATGGAATCTCAGGATCTTCTTCCATGTCTATGACAATAAAATCAACAGGATACCAAAATTTGTCAACCTTGACAAGCAAGTCTTCCGCAACTCCATGAGGATGAGCTGTGGATTTATCCGCTAATGATAACGTCATTCTTGTCGGCTTCAAATCATTGATTCCTAATCTTCTCACCATAGACAATGGGATCAAATTAATGCTAGAACCGGTATCTACCAAACCTTTGCCTATGTGAACATTTCCAATAGACACCGGTAAGGTTACCCACCCAGGATCATTTGATTTTATCGGAGTAGTGCGTTGAATTAACGCATTACAACAAGAGCTCACCGTTACTACCTCCGGATCCAAGAATCTTCTCTTCTTAGTGATGATGTCTTTGATGAATTTTGCATACATCGGCATTTGCTCTAATGCCTCGGAAAAAGGAACATTAATTTGCAACTTGCTAAAAATATCCAAGAACCGAGCATAGTGCTTTGCATCTTCTTTCTTTGACGGACCGGGAGGGTAAGGTAATTTCTTCACTTGTATAGAATCATCCACCTTCTTCTTTCCCTTCTCACTCACACTCAATTTTTTTCTCTCTTTTTCTACAACCTTCTCAAGAGTTTCTTTTTCCACTAATTCTTTCTCTTTCTCATTTTCAACTAAATCACCCTCAACATTTTTTTCTACTTCAATCACCCTATCTTTTTCACTCTCAACAATTTCCTCCTCAACTATCTCTCCTACACCCATATCAATATTTCTACCGCTACGAGTTAGAATTGACTTACAATGCTCACGAGGATTTTCTTGTGTAGTAGCCGGAAAAGGACCTTTGTTTTGATCGGCAAGTTGCTTTGACAATTGCCCGACTTGAGTTTCAAGGTTCTTTATTGCGGCATCCGTACTCTTTTGGCTTGCAATTTGCAATTGCATGAATTGGCTAAGCGTGTCCTCGATTGAAAACTTTGTTTGTTGAGGTTGTTGATTGTAACCGCCTTGATAAGGATTTTGACGATTCGATGGGCCCGCTTCCGGCCTCCATCCTTGTTGATAACCTTGATTACCTCTTTGTTGGTAACCTTGGTTGTTGTTGTAAGGTTGTTGTTGTTGTCTCCCACCATATCCTTGATTAGGATTAGACACATAATTCACCTCTTCACCTGGTGGAGGACAAAAACCTGTTTGATGGTCACCCCTACACAATTCACAACACATAACATGTTGATTTTTAGAAGGGCTCCCATTTATCTCTTTGATTTGTTGAGGGAGTTTTGACATTTGTTGAGTGAGCAATTCTACTTGTTGTGTCAACAACTTGTTTTGAGCAAGTATTGCATCACTAGTATTCAATTCAAGAACTCCCGGTTTTCTTTGCGATGCACTACGGTTGTGTTGCCCTTGATGATCATTCAAAGTCATCCTATCAATGATAGCAATTGCTTCAGCAGCTGTTTTTGACATCAACGAACCACCCGCGGTAGCATCTAAAAGAGTTTTTGGTTGAGGTTGGAGTCCATTCCTAAAGATATGGATTTGAGACAATTCATCAAACCCATGACCTTTGCACTTTCTAACCATGGACTTGAACCTCTCCCATGCTTCATTGAGAGATTCATTCGAACCTTGAGAGAACACCGCAATAGAAGTTTTCGCTTCCATGAACCTATTGTGAGGAAAGAACCGATCCAAGAACTTCTCTTCTAACTCGTTCCAATTTGTCATGACATTATTTGGTTGATCAAGGTACCATTCCTTAGCTTTTCCAATTAAGGAATGAGGAAAAAGTCTCCTGAACACCTGTTCTTCTTGGTCTTCCGGAGCACCAATTGTTCCGGCGATCTCGTAGAACTTTGTTAGATGAGTAAATGGATCCTCGTGATCTGCCCCTGTGAACGGATTTTGGTATAATAATTGAAGTAACCCCGTCTTCATCTCGGAGTTTCTTCCATTGGCTTGATCACGAGCAAATTGTGCATTGAGTCGAGGGCTATTAACACAAGGCCCTCGAGCTGGAACATTAGGGATCTCTCCTGCCATTTCTCCCTCAACTAAGTTTTCAACCGGAGTTGAAGAAGAAGATGCCTCTTGTTGTTGTCTTCTTTCCCTAGCTAGTTGTCTCCTCCTACGAGTTTTGCTATTCTCTCTACGAGCAGTCCTCTCAATCTCAGGATCAAAAAGGAGTTGATCTGCAGGTACACGTCCTTGCATAAACTGTAATCTGAAAAACTAACCAAGCAAATTAACAAACACAAGGAAAATAAATTTAGAAACAAGATATTAATTATAAGACTCAATACAAAACAAACTATTGCAATGCTTGCAATATCTAAACAACAATCCCCGGCAACGGCGCCATTTTGTTGAAAGAGTATTGTGGTGTACTTTTCGTTATTATCGTATCCACAGGGATTATTGCGATATCACCGCCGTTCTATAGCCTATTTTGTCTTGAGTTAATGTTACTTTAGTTTTAGGTTTGCAAAAGATCATTCAATTCTTTTAGTAGCAAAGAGTAAATTAATGAAAGTTCTAAGTTAAAGAAAATGTATCAAGATTCGATTTCATCGACCTAAATTTGTATGTCTCCTTATAAATATACGTATATGAACATGGTAACGATCAACATAATTACGTATCGACACCTATATCATCCGTGTCCGCAATGATATAGTTAGATTTACCGTATTGTTTAACCGACGATTTCTCCATCCTTTAAACAATACAAATAACGTTTTAAAACCGATACTAAGTAAACATCAAACGCTAAATCCATGTCTGCAATTTATAGTTTGATAGATGATAAAGTTAGATCTAGATACAAATATTGATGTCTCAAACACTTATACCAAAGAAAAAGCTTTAATAAACAAACTAAACCATCTATATTGATCATCACTTGTTCATACATAATATATTCACAAGAACACATACAAAAAGCTAGGAAGATTACATCTTATCTTGATACAAAAGAGATTTAGCTATCCATGAGAATGGTAGCTTGCTCAAGAAGTAAAGGATGAAGATCAACAAGCATCAAAGGCGATTAATCGACGATCAAAGCTTCCAATCTTCAACTATTAGTTTGCTACAGTGATTAGGGTTTATGAGCTCTTAAGAATGTAATGTCCCCCTCCAAAAATCAGAATTACTCTTTATATAGTAAAATCATTTTCTGTCCAGGGCGCGTCGCGCCCTCAAGCGCGCTTCGCGCCAATACACTTAAAAAATTTAAACCGCCCATGCGCGTGACGCGCGCAACTCTCTGCTTTGAAGCTCCAAAATATCTTGCCCAGGGCGCGACGCGCCCACATCTCCGCGCGACGCGCGCTTACTTCTGCCAGGCACTCTCTTGCAAAGCTCAAAACAAGCTCCAAACTTCCCCAAAATTGGCTAAAACCTACAAAATCATAACTAAAACACATATTAACATAAAATGAAAGCTTAATATTATAAACTATAAATAATTATCTAAAACTTCAGGGAATTGTACGAATATCCGATAAAAACGGTCGAAAGGTGCCATTAATTAAACTAAATATAAACACAATTTGGCACCTAACAGCTTTCATATAACGTTAATTTTGATGTGATTCAATGACATAGTAAATCATTATAGATTAAGCTCAAACTTTATAGGTATGATCTATATGATATTATGTTTCAATCCAACGGTTGAATTTAAAAAATATTAATTCGAGATGTAGTTATTGAACGAGTGTAACTCGTGGTGTAACTCTTCGGGTGTAATTTGATCCCTCCTCTATATATATATATATATATATATATATATATATATATATATATATATATATATATATATATATATATATATATATATATATATATATATATATATATATATATATATATATATATATATATATTAGGGTTAAATATGTTTTTAGTCCCTATAAATATGTGACCCTGCATTTTTAGTACTTATAAAATTTTCTTCAATGAATGGTCCTTATAAAATTATTATGCACCTAGTTTCAGTCCCTACTATCAAACCGATGTACATTTTAGAATGATTATTTTGCAGACATATTCGTAATGTTTTAAAAAGTTCCTAAAAAAAAAAGAAAATTCAAAATTTAATTTCTAAGTTGAGATTTTCATTACTTTTATCATTATTTTTTGAAATTTGAAAAATTCATATTTAATTCTTCTCGTTTTAAAAAATTCTAAAACTTGGTAAATAAATATTTTACAGTATTCTAAACATATATAAAAGAAAATTATTAAAAATTTAAAAATTAAGGGTAATTAAATAGTTTTTAAAATTTTAGAAAACAGCAGGGACTGAAATTGCATGCATAAAAATTTTAGAAGGACCGTTCATTGAAGAAAAATTTTATAGGGACTAAAAATGCAAGGTCGCATATTTATAGGGACTAAAAACATATTTAATGATAGAGTATAGAGCCTTAAGCAATCCTATTTGTGAAGTACAATGACAATTTTTGTCTCCTAAAAGACTTCTGCATCAAATGCACATGGCTTATTTATATTTTCTATGACCAAGTTAACAATCCACATAACCAACAACCTAGTGTTCCATGAACACTACAAATAGAAATGGATTATCAAAAGGTGTTCCCTGAACATGTCAAGAATCCCATTTATTTTTCCCAATGACACATTTGGAATTCTCAGTTTTCAACAACAGGAAAAGGTTTAGCTTCGTGGTTTATATCAATGTAATTCTTGCCACGTCTCATTACAGACTAGACTATATGGTTATTTCATTCAATAATAAAGAGTCATTGTGTCAATATGATATTTGATTCTATTTAACACACTACTCCTAAACCCTAAATTTCTGCAGGAAAAACATTTCCGGCGGATTTTCCTACGGCTTTTTCTCCCCAGCTAAAATGAGTAATATTTTCGGCAGGAAATTCCGCAGGTAAATCCGTAGGAAAATTCCGCAGGTAAATCCGCATGTAGTTTCTAACTCAAATTGAATAAACTTTTATTTTAATAAATGATCGAAACATTATAAATTATATATAAAATAAAATTATAATTTAAAATGTTTTGAATTTTAATAAAACAAATTCAAATTCATCGAACAAAATACTATAAAATTTGCAACAAAGTTACTACATAGTCACATTATTAAAAATGAAAAGTATAATCTATCATTTAATATTAAAAATGAAAAGTTACATTTAGTATTAAATTTCAATCCATCCCTAGTTTTCTATGAAAAATGAATTTCAATCCTTTTAGAACAAAATTGAACTATCCCTTAATTTTTTAAGATAGGCTGTAGAATTTGTCATTATTATATAATCAGGCTTCTAGTTAAAATAAAAGAAATTAGTAACCGTACGTCTTTATATTATATTGTTCTTACTCAAATCATGTTATAGATAAGCCACAATAGTACAAACTAAGCTTTCCTCAAATAAATCGATACGAAAATTGGACACAAGATGAAAATTGCTTTATTAGAATCCCAAATTTCCACATCTTGCATCATACTCCATAGAACTTTTTATCGCATATTACCCTCTCGCAAAACATCAATCATATTGTAGATTCTCTTGGAATCCTTTGCTTCAATCTGCATACATCAAATATAATTATAGTAAGAGATTAATTGTTATATACCGACGGTGGAAATAGAGGAAGTTGTCTTAAATTTTAAGCACCTTTTTAGCAAGAAATAATACAGCATCTGGAACTCCCACCATAGGTGATGTCAAATGATACATCTGAAAGGCATGACCCGATAAATACTACTCTGGAACTCCCACCATTTCAACTTGATGCTTAGGGTCCCTGATTAATTGTATCTAACAAAATTCATGGAAAGAAGGGGAAACTCCAGTAAGAATCTGTGGTTCATTTAATATAGAAAGAAGAATGGGAAACTATGTTGTACCAAAATGAACCGTGCAATGTGATCTAACGCACCTGATCCATATCGAAAGAGACCCCCAACTTATTGAAGCAAGATATCACAGCCTTGGCAGTTTCAGACGCGTCAACTTTGTTTTCTTGATGAGACTCTAATACCTACAATCTTGGAAGAATGCATCAGATTATAATATTGCATTGAAAAGAAGCTTTATTAAAGGATGAGAACCAAAAAAATTGATGAATTCATGAAACCTAATGTTACTTTTAGCAACATGAGAGTTTAACAGAGAATTTATACAGGAAGATTTGCTTCTGTAATAAGTAAGGTAATAATTTAAACGTAAATGCAATTTATCTTTCCAATCACAATCCATGGGACTGTACTCTCTAAAACAATTTCTGCAAAGTTAGTTGTTAATCCTACTTCAACATCCTGCAAATTTTATTGGTTTTTTTGGTTTCTATATTATTATCGTCAAACAGCTGTAATGGAAAATTGGAAACTGGACTTAAATTCATAGAAAACACAATTTCACAGCCAATGAAAGCAACACCAGTCACCAAGTAACTGAAGCTATAAACAGTATAAAATGGAATCAAAAGAGCACTAACAATGGCAGTTGTTTCTGTTTTTATATCACACTGCATGCTTTCTTTTTCTTTCTCTTTAGCTTCAGCTTTCTCCTTCTCTTTCTCAGCTTTCTCAGCTTCTCTTCTATTTCTGTCCAACTGTTTAATCAGCAATTTTTCTTCTTGGCTTGCTTTTTTCTTATCCCTACAGTTATAATTTAGAAGAAAAAAATCAAAAATAATAATAATAATAATAATAATAATAATAATAATAATATTATTATTATTAATAATAATAAAGTTTATATAATTGCAGTAGAAATAAAGCATGCTATGTAGGAACGTAAGATTACGTACATTTCTTCCCTCCAAACAAGATAGACCAAAATAGCAATCTACGCAGAGATGCAAAATCGTCATTAGATGATTTTACTCTTCAGTTAGCTAAATAAACAATGTAGTTATGCAAACTGTGATTGAGAAGATATATGTTAGAAACACTCTTTAACATTCTTTTTTCAATACTCTTCTATTGGTTGAAATTTATGTAAGATTCAATGATTTAGAGAGAACCATTTCCAAAATAGCAAGACTATCAATAGAAAAGACGAGAGAGTATATTGAAAAAGGAGGGTTAGATGATGTTGCTAACACTCCTTGAGAAGACAAATGCTTGGAAGAGAATTACCATGGAGGAAGAGTCGGTATTTGTAATCAACGCTTCAAGATTTCAAGTTGCCGCCACTTGTTAGAGAATTGCTTGGATAGTTTCTCAATGTCACTTAACTCCCCATCTCATAATTTTTCCTCAATTTTCAATTCTAATTCTCATTTCATTTCTTTGCTACAAAAAATTGCATCAGCAAGTAGTTTTGTTTTTCTGTACACCAAAATGGCAGATCACTCTGTACATAAATGAACAAGTGTGCTCTGCACCCCACCAAAACAAACCCAAAAACTAAAGCCGGTAGAAACACGAAATACTCCAGCAGAAACAACAACTTGGCTGAAAAACAATAAAAAAAACTGAATCAGGTAAACAAGTCAGCTAACCAAACAATAGAAAGGCATTCACTTGTTATCACTTACTTGTTATACCCGCCAATAGTTGCACTTCCTCGAGAAGTTCAAAAATATGTAAAAGTTGGAGACCTAACATTGCCTGCTGGAGTGCAATTTTTCTTGCCGGCACTTTTAGTTCACCGTGACACAAAGCTATGGGGTGATGATGCTAATGAGTTCAATCCATAAAGATTTTCTGAAGGTCCTCTAAAAGCAACCAATGGAAGGAAGTCGTTTTTCCCATTTGGAGGGCGTCCAAGACTTTGCATTTGACAAAACTTTACCATGTTGGAAGCTGAGATGGCAATAGAAATACAAAAATAATAAATGAACATACACAAGCATAGACATGAAGCTTGCATCTTAATAGAGGCGGTATACTGATGCCATATAGCCTTAATACAAACCGTACAAATTGATTATCATAGTGCCGACGAAGAGATTATTAATGGTCACCATGGTGGATTATATAACTTACGGTGGAAAAACAATCAGAGCCCGGAAACATATCATTTTCTAACAACTTATGAGCAGCTCGTTTTTACATGCAACACTTGGCTCATGAATAATGATCTTATTGCTGTACATGCAAAAGTACTAACAAACTGCTAAAGCTCACCGTAAAACTATTAGATTCATGAATGTCGATGTATGTTATTGGCTTAGCCCATCGAGCTATTCTACTCTGTTGGTTAACACCGAAAAATCCACCATTTCTTGATTGGTCATTGAAAAAACAACAAATCAATGCATCTATATGTTCGTCACAAAGAATTTAGAGGAGTTATAAGCTTATTCTAATTGTTTCATAGCTTTTTTGCATTGCATGGCGTCTATCAATGATATGGGTTTATGTTGTTTAGCGTATATTTTATTCTCACATTGTTTCTTGCATTGGCGTCTATCTATAAAATAATCCATTTTGTAGCTTCTGAAAATGTAGAAATCTACTTTAATAGGTTGAAATGGGAAAGAACAAAAAGCAAATAAGAGGTGGAAAATCCAATTAATAGAACTATATACAAATTAATTTTTATGTATAGAGAACATGTAAGTCTTTAATAGAACTACTCACATTGTTAGCTTAATAGGATAATCCAATTAATTTTTGTTATATACTAAGTGGGTTCATACTTCATACAAATTATACTACTATGTCAACCATAAGCAAGTCCAAGATTCCCATTGTAAAATTGAATTAAACCACTTCAACTAGAACGTTAACAAAAAAAGAAATCATAACAGTGGAAAGAAACACTATATTTGTCACGCATAAAGAACAATAATTACTTCTTATCGGCAATAGCACGAAACGGTAATAACGACGATAATTCTATGCTAATATGCAAACCAACCTAAGCATAATCATCAATAGCAACTAAGAAACACAACAGCAACAAATCAAAAGTAAAATAGAAGCAAAAAGAGGAAAAAAATTCCGGTAAGGCATTTTATCGAATACCTTGTGAGCAAGATTGGAAGCTACATTTTTTTCTCGTTGTTGCTTCAACCGGTAAGCATTCCTCCATTCTCAGCTTTATGATATCGTATGCCTGCTCTAACTTTAACTCAAACTGAAATTTATATTGAAATCGAATCACAATCAGTTGTAGCATAACCCGTAATGGAGTAAAAACCGTAAAAATGCAAAGAATCACGAAACAAAACTAACCTGCTCTGAGTTGAAATTTCGAGCGCAAACAGACTCTGAACCCTAACGCGAATCGAATCCTGAATCGTTAACAATTCAAATCAGTTCTGAAATCCAAATCCAACTAATTCGAGACCAACAGAATCTATGTCGTAATTGTTGTTGTTGCGTAAGAATTGAGAGGGAGAGAGCATGAGTTTGAGAGTGTGTCGCACAAGAGAAACCGAGAAAGCTTGAGCCGATGCGCGTGAGAAAAAGTGCTTCTCCGCTGAAGCGCTTCTGAACAAGTTGTGTTTGATCTCACCGAAGAAGCATTTTTAGGTCACTAATAAGTATCTATCTTAATCTTTCTTTCTATTTATCTTTTTTTAATTTTATTTTTTAAAATTTTATATCTATTATAGAAATAGACCAAATTATATTTATTATATACAACTATAAAAATACAAAACAAATGAATAACTATTTATTTTTCTTCAAAATAATATAGTAAATCAAATTATCAAATTATCAATTATATAATTTTAAGCACACCTAAAAACTAAAAGAGAAATTACAAAATTTCAAAATATTTTAGTTATTTATTTACTAACTCTTTATTTATAAAAATTAATTTTAATATGAACATCTAAATCTAAATAGAATAATAAGAGAAAGTAGTCTCTTAACTTTAATTGGTAATAATATATTAATAAATTTTTTTCCATGCTTCAATAAAATAGTAAAACTAATTTATAAAATTAAAATTATTTAATAATATTTTAACTATAGTCAAATATAAATTCATATAACACATTAATTTCTAAAATTAAAACTTTATAATAAAGATAACCAATATAATTCACTATAAAATAAAATGTATATTAAATAAATGGGATTAAATTTAAATTTAAAATAATTTTAAATCAGCGAGAATTATAAAGGTCCCAAACAATGTAAAAGTTAAAAACTCAGAGGAAAATTTTACTACATACCGATGAATTAATAAATTTAAAAATAAATCATAAGACAACAAATTCACACAAATCACCTAAATTTATAATCAATCTAACTTAAAATTAACAAAACAATCAAGATAAATCAGGGAAAGAGTACGGTTGCTCTCTACTTTTTCTCCTCAATTTTACACATACACACTAATTCACTTATAATTAATAAATATTTTTACACTAAATAATTATAAAAAATATTTATTCAAAATAAAAAATTAAACATAAAAGTATTTTTATATTGATCAATAAAATAAAAATATTAAGAAAAAAATATATACACATATATTAGCTATTATTTAATTCCAACCAAATATAGTAAAAATAATTTATAAGGAAAGTTTTTTATATATAATTGTAAAATTTAAACAAAAATTACAATTATTTTTAGAAAAATTTGAATATGCCAAATTCACAGAAAAATCCGCAGGAAACTTTCCTGCAAAATTACCTGCGGATTTCTGTATTGTGGTTTAATTTTATTGTGATAGAATTCCGCAGCAAAATCCGCAGAAATATTTCCTGCGAAATTACCTGCGAATTGTTTAATAAAGTTAGCTATTTTGTTCAAAATACTTATTCCGCAGTAAAATTCGCAGGTATTCCTGCGGAATTTTCTGCCAACTCCATATCCGCAGGAAAATTTAATATATTTATTAGTGTCGCAGGAAAATCCGCAGGTAAACCTGCAGAAAATTTTCCGCAATTAAATCGCGTATTTCTAGTAGTGACAAGTTTGTAACATGTAAGAAGGTGGAAGGTGACATGTTGAAACTATAATTGATCAAAGAAAAAGTATCCGAGAGTTTATAAAATATGAGTACTCTTGAAACAATGGGAGGAAAAGAATATTGAGTAGGTGTGTAGTTGATAAAACGGGAGTGCAAAAAGTCGTTTTCTAATTTTTTTTGCATTTGTGTTGTTCTTAGTGGAAAACTAGTGAGTACTCAAATGCTTGGCCAGAGATTTTATCATGCCATCCTCCATTTTGACCTGAAACTCTCATATATTTTAATAATAACAAAAATATCTTTTGCAATAGTTACCTTTTAAAAAGCACATTTTGTAAAAAAAATTCACTCTAAAATAGATAAAAAAAACAAAAAAAATCGTTATTTAAAAATATTCGGTACAAAAAATTTCGCAAGAGGGAAAATTTATGCATTTTTATCGAATTTTAAAAATCCGGTATGTGTTTTTATTGGGTATTTGAAAAATATGATATTTTGTTGCATTTTTATCAAAATTTATAGAAAAATTTGGAATTTTGTTGCAGTTTTACCTTATTTTTAGGTAAAATCCAGCATTTTCTGGGTAGTAGTTGTGTTCTTTAAGGTTTCAAAGATTTCGGTACATTTCTACTAGATAGTTCAGAATATCTGGGAACCATTGAAAAGTACCGGATTTTTAGAAAAATCAAATATACTAGATTTTTCTCATAAACAAAAAATTCGATAGTTCAAGATACTTCATTTGCGCGTGCAGATCTTGATGATTCCCCTGCAGATTTTACTTAGTTTTTCACCATTGATGTGATATGTTTAACTTACTTGTTAATTTTAACTTGTTCAAAATTTAATAGGCTTATGATATCTTTGACATTGATAATTTATTCGGTATATGTTGTAAATGACAGATATTTCTCTCCGAGATGATGTTTTGGCATAGGCATAGTCTGTTGGTAAACAACATGGTATTATTGTTGGTACTATTTGTTCTGATACCACAAATGGGATTAGCAAGCTCTAAACCTAGAATAAAATCCACCTGCAAACCGGCCCAATTAAACCGAACCAATAGACAGATCGAAATGCTATCGGTCCGAGAATGGATAATTTTTTTATCTAATACCCAAAAATAAAATCGAACCAAGTATCCAATAAATACCGAAAAGTGATTAGTATATATTCTTCCAACCAAACCCAACAATCAAGATTAATTAAAAGTACTTAATTATGCTTATGAGTTGGATACTTCGGTCAAGTCTCGGTTTATCCGAAAGTACCGGTCCAATTTCGATCTAAAAAAACAACACATCACTATTTTTATCCGGTCTCGATTTATCTGATTACTATTTCGGTCCAATTCTCGAAAGAATAAATATCCGGACTGGATTGAAAACTGCTGGGTTAATTGTGGAATGCCAGGATTTACGTAAAAGAGCTTGAAAATGATACGTCATATCACGTTGAAAATTTTGCCGAATTTCATATCCAAGTGAAGCCTAAATTAACACCCTATAGATAAAAATCATCTAGTTACAATCCCAAATCGTTACTAGTCTTTGGATATCCCAAATCAGAGAATACCAACCATGAATGTTAACCTTGGAAATCTCACTGTTCTTTGTGAAAGTGCTGTTGATTTCAAGAATCTTTATGATAATGGTTTCAGTATTGGGCCCCTATCTGAGAGATTTGGTTGGCAAGATTTATGGGAATCAAAGAAGAAATCTATCTACACCAAGTTGGTTAAACAACTTATGAAGATGCAATCAAATCCAATGTATGTGGTGTCAATTTCACCATTGGTTTAATGTTTGTGTTACAATGTATGCAAATGATGGAGTAACCATTTGTCAAAACCATTATACTAGAGGAAATGATGCGGCATAAAAATCCTTCATGATCAACTTTGGACTACAGTTACGAAATTTCTTGATGGACATCATGCCACGATAAGTTCAGAGTTACTAAAGACGGGAAAATTTTAATACCCACCCTATTAATAGAGGATTCAAATTGTTTCTTCCATGCACTTCTCAAGTCAAGACCCATGAACATTTTAGAAGCGAGGTTCTACGAAGGCTTGGGTGCCTATCAATCAGCTTAGAACATTTTTGGAATGGTGTCTTGCACTAAAATACAAATGTAGATTAAACCACCCACATGATATGTGAAGCTAGAGAGATTGCAATGAGTTGGATAGATAGGAAGAGGCATAATCATATAAAGGTTTCAATCAGAGTGAGCAGTAGAAGCATATTATAATGGAGTAAACTGGTGAACTTTAAGGACAAAATATATTAAGGGTGAGGAAAATAACACCCCCACAATAATTAATATTGACTCCATATTGTTTATTATATTGAAAATTGTATTTTGATTAGTTATTATATCCAAAAGAGGAAATTTAGGGAAAGGAGACTTATAGTGTTGTTTAATTCGAGTTTGAAGTTGTTCTTAGAGAAACCAAAGTCGTGATGGTCATTTCCCTTTAACCTCAACAAAGTATTCCCACATAGAGCAGTGAATTTAGAAAATGAAGGGATGGACATACTTTCAGCGTCAATGCACCAAAATTAAAGCACTATTATAAAGGAGAGTTTGTCGGTCCATCAAAAGTCATACTGTTGCAGGCCTATTCAAAAAAAGGCACTATTATGCAAGATATCCATAATTCCTTACACCTTAGCAGACCATTATTAACCATACATGTGAAATTTGGCAAGAGACTTAACACTAACGACATACTCTTCCTCGCTCAATTTGTGAGAAGTTTGGGCGTGATAGAGGCATCTTCGATAACCATTAGTAGTTTTTGGCCTCATAGTTTGCCCACTATAACACCCCCAATATATTTTATATAAATTACATATTTTCTTTTATTAAATTTCTTTGGCATTAGCTAGCATTTACAAAGAGATTATAACCTAACTATTTCCTTAAATTAAGGAGAATAGTAAAACAAAAAAAAAATACAAGAAATAAATAGATTGTCCTAAAAATAAATATAAAATATTCTAAATATAAAAATATTTCAACACCCCCGTTGTCATACCCCAAAATTTGTCCATACTATTTCTCCTAGTCAAATTCAAATTAAAGTATAAAGCTCAAAGACATCTCTCCTAAGCAAAGATCAGAGAACTAGGGTTTTTGTTGCTTTGAAGGAAAATCAATGAATCAATAGCTCCAAGGCATTCCAATGGTCCATGATGTCTCACATTATCTCCATGATAAGTTTCAGGTCTTAATTCAAAAGATTGACCCCTCAATTGTTCAGAAAGTAAACAGTCGACTAGATTGACCTAAAAGTCAAATGTGGTCAAAGTACAGTCAAAACTCCTGATTTTTTGTCTACATCCTCCCATTGAAGTATCAGTCACCATTTGATCAAGAATTGATCATGGTTCATCAAGGAAAGATCAAAAATCAACAGTTCAAAAAGTTTCTAAATTAGGGTTTGTATAGGAGAAAGTCAACTGAGCTTTGACCAGCCATAACTCTCACATGGAACATCAGAAATTTTCCATCCAAAGCTCATCTTGAAGGAAATTGGATTCCCTACAACTTTGTCTCTCACATGCCTGTTAGAACAAGATTTGTTCTGATCAATATTCTTAGTTTTGATGATAACAAGGATATGAATTTTGTGTGAGATAATGTGGTACTCTAATACATTGCAATTTCCCTTTCAGGAAATATATAAAGAGTATGCACAAATCAGCGCTCAGAAGTTTTGACTCAAAAGGTTCAGCATGCAACATCAGAATATGGTCTGGCAAGACATCAGAAGATGGTCAAGGCAGAATCAGAACATGGGTCTATGGAAGCATCAGAAGAACTTGAGTTCAGAAGCAGAAGCACTGAAGTTCTCATGGTATCACGCTCAGAAGCACTTCAAGGTCAGAAGACAAGAAGATGCTATGTACCAAGCTGTTTGACTCTGATGATATTCAAACGTTGTATACACAAACATCAGATCAGAAGCAAGTACAGGTGGCAGGCTACGCTGACTGACAAAAGGAACGTTAGAAGCTATTAAAGGCAACGTCAGTAGACACAGCGTGAAGAAGGCTCGAGGTAGTTGACAAAAGCGTGAAACATTAAATGCAATGTTGTACGGAATACGCAAAGCATTAAATGCTCCCAACGGTCATCTTCTCAAGTGCCTATAAGTATGAAGTTCTGATGAGAAGCAAGGTTACACCAATTCTGAACGAACTTATTCTGAAAAACTTGCTGAAACGCTGTTCAACTCAAAGCTCAGAAACTTCATCTTCATCAAAGCTCACTACATTGCTGTTGTAATATATTAGTGAGATTAAGCTTAAACTTTAAGAGAAATATCACTGTTGTGATTATAGCTTTTCAGAAGCAATTGTAATACTCTTATTTGATTACATTAATTTGTAAGTAACTAGAGTGATCAAGTGTTGATCAGGATACTCTAGGAAGTCTTAGCTTGTGTCTAAGCAGTTGTAATTAGAGTGATCACGTGGTGGTCAGGATACTCTAAGAAAGTCTTAGCTTGTGTCTAAGCATTTGTTCCTAGAGTGATCAGGTTGTGATCAGGATACTCTAGAAGACTTAGTCGTGGGCTAAGTGGAAAACCATTGTAATCTGTTGAGATTAGTGGATTAAATCCTCAGGTGAGGTAAATCACTCCGTGGGGGTGGAATGGAGTAGTTTAAGTTTTTATCGTTCAAGTTTTTAGACTACACTTATTCAAACCCCCCCTTTCTAAGTGTTTTTCTATCCTTCAATTGGTATCAGAGCGCCGGTTCTAAGGTGCAAGCACTTAACCATGTTTAGAAAAGATTCAGGAAGAGAAAAACGCTTCAGTAGAAGATGGCTGGTGAAATTCCAACAAATCCACCTGCATCTACATCTGGCTCTGCTGAGCAATACAATGGTAACAATGGTTATACTAGACCACCAGTATTTGATGGTGAAAACTTTGAATACTGGAAAGATAAACTGGAAAGTTACTTTCTTGGTCTAGATGGTGAACTATGGGATCTTCTGATGGATGGTTACAAACATCCAGTGAAAGCTAGTGGCGTAAAGCTTACGAGGCAAGAAATGGATGATGATCAGAAGAAGCTTTTCAAGAATCATCATAAATGTAGGACTGTTTTGTTGAATGCTATCTCTCATGCTGAGTATGAGAAGACATCTAACAGGGAAACTGCCTATGATATATATGAGTCATTGAAAATGACCCATGAGGGAAATGCTCAAGTCAAAGAGACTAAAGCTCTTGCTCTAATCCAGAAATATGAAGCCTTCAAGATGGAGGATGATGAGGATATTGAGAAGATGTTCTCAAGATTTCAAACTCTAACTGCCGGATTGAGAGTTCTAGATAAAGGCTACACCAAGGCTGATCATGTAAAGAAGATCATCAGAAGCTTACCCAGAAGATGGGGTCCAATGGTGACTGCATTCAAGATTGCCAAGAATTTGAATGAAGTTTCTTTGGAAGAGCTTATCAGTGCCTTGAGAAGCCATGAAATAGAGCTGGAAGCAAACGAGCCTCAAAAGAAAGGTAAGTCTACTGCATTAAAATCTAATGTTAAAAAATGCACTAACGCTTTTCAGGATAGAGAAGAAGATCCTGAAGAATCAGAATCTGAAGAAGAAGATGAACTATCCATGATCTCCAGAAGGGTAAACTAACTCTGGAAGAGCAAGCAAAGGAAGTTCAGAGGCTTCAGAAGTTCAAAGAGATTTGAACGTGGAGAATCTTCTGGTGACAGAAGATCTGACATGAAGAAGGCTCTCTGCTATGAGTGCAATGAGCCTGGACATTACAAGAACGAGTGTCCAAAACTTCAGAAGGAGAATCCCAAGAAGAAGTTTCATAAGAAGAAAGGTCTTATGGCAACATGGGATGATTCTGAATCAGAATCAGAATCAGACTCTGAAGGAGAACAAGCCAACTTCGCGCTGATGGCTACAGAAGATGATGGATCAGAATCTACATCAGAATCAGATTCTGAAGAGGTATTTTCTGAACTATCTAGAGAAGAGTTAGTTTCCAGTTTAACAGAACTTCTGGAACTCAAGGCTCATCTTAGTATCAAATACAAAAAGCTGAAGAAGCAGTTTGAATTTGAAATAAGAAGCTGGAATTGGAAAATTCTGAATTGAAGGAAAAAGTTTTAAATCTATCCAAAGATGGTGGATCTCTTTCTGAAACAGAAAAATCCATTCCTAGCATGAATCATATTCTGAAAGAATATGACTCGAGCTTCAGAAAGTTCTTATCTAGAAGTATTGGCAGAAGTCATCTTGCTTCTATGATATATGGTGTTTCTGGAAACAGAAGGTTTGGTTTTGGCTATGAGGGTGATACCTCACATAAATTTGAACCTGTTGATGATCTGAAGATCACATACAAGCCATTGTATGATCAGTTCAAATATGGCCATGCACATGATATTAGGCTCACTTCACATGCACAGAAGTTTAACACTATTCACACCAAGAAGCATGTGACACATCCTAAGAAATATCATGCTGACAAACCTAAAGAATATCATGCTGTTCCTCTTGTTAAATATTTTGCTAAACCCAAGTTCAATCAGAACTTGAGGAGAACTAACAAGAAAGGACCCAAGAAATTATGGGTACCTAAGGAGAAGATAATTTCTGCTGCAGATATCCTTGGCTGCAAAGAGGACAAAAAGCAAAATGTCTTGGTACCTGGACTCTGGGTGCTCGCGACACATGACAGGAAGAAGGTCTACATTCCAAGACCTGGTGCTTAAACCAGGTGGAGAAGTCAAGTTTGGAGGAGATCAGAAGGGCAAAATCATTGGCTCTGGAACCATAAGTCTTGGTAACTCTCCTTCCATAACTAATGTACTTCTTGTAGAAGGATTAACGCATAACTTATTGTCCATAAGTCAATTAAGTGACAATGGTTATGATATGATCTTCAATCAAAAGTATTGCAAGGCTGTAAGTCAGAAGGATGGCTCAATCTTATTTACATGCAAGAGAAAAAACAACATTTATAAGATTGATCTTTCAGATCTTGAGAAGCAGAAGGTGACTTGCCTTATGTCTGTTTCTGAAGAGCAATGGGTCTGGCACAGAAGATTAGGACATGCTAGTTTGAGAAAGATTTCTCAAATTAACAAACTAAATCTGGTCAGAGGACTCCCTAATCTGAAATACAAATCAGATGCTCTTTGTGAAGCATGTCAGAAGGGCAAGTTCTCCAGACATGCATTCAAGTCTAAGAATGTTGTTTCTTCCTCAAGGCCGTTAGAACTCTTGCACATTGATCTGTTTGGCCCAGTCAAAACAGCATCTGTCAGAGGGAAGAAATATTGATTAGTCATCGTAGATGATTATAGCCGCTGGACATGGGTAAAGTTCTTGAAACACAAGGATGAGTCTCATTCAGTGTTCTTGGAATTCTGCACTCAGATCCAATCTGAGAAGGAATGCAAGATCATAAAGGTCAGAAGTGATCATGGTGGCGAATTTGAGAACAAATTCTTTGAGGAGTTCTTCAAAGAAAATGGTATTGCCCATGATTTCTCTTGCCCTAGAACTCCACAGCAAAATGGAGTTGTAGAGCGAAAGAATAGGACTCTACAAGAAATGGCCAGAACCATGATCAGTGAAACCAATATGGCTAAGCACTTCTGGGCAGAAGCAATAAACACTGCATGTTAT